>NC_064923.1:87032991-87336021 GCF_023897955.1 Schistocerca gregaria
ACGGTTTCAGTCCGCGCATGAGCAGAGCTAAGGTTAGACCTCGTGTAAGCCAAGCCTCGTGCACTACACAGCGCGCCATCATTGTTGTCTGAGCTGTCTTGCTTAATGTGGATCATTTGCAAGTAGCATGTGTGAGATTGTGCTTTCAGTAACATGGAACTGAAACTGTATCTCCAACTGACCAAGTGTGTGCGGTGCGTCTCCATTTATCGGCGGCTGGCGGAATGATTCCTATCTGTAGTTCTCTTTGAGGTAGAGGAAACTATTCGGTTTAGGTGTAAGTTCGTAGCGTTTAATAAAGACGACAGTTACACATGCAGAGACTTTAGTCATTAATAATATATTCTCCTACACCATTAACAACAGTCTGACAACGCTGCAGTTACTTATCGCTACCGCGACGGTAGAAATCACGTGGTTTTGCGGCGAAGAACTCTTCGAGCCTTGTTCGGAGCGCATTTTCATCTGGAAAGGAAGATCCTTTAAGGGTGTTCGATAAAGAGAACAGGAAAGGTGAAAATTTAGGTCACTAGATCTGGTGAATAAGATGGATGCGGAATGACCTTTCAACCCTAGTAGTGTTTTTTGTCAATCTAGCAGAATGTGGGCAGACGTATTCGTGGACCGTTGTTCTTCGATACCCTATGCAAGACGTCTCAGTTGTTTACAATTAACGCTCTCCTCATATGGGGCGTTTTTCATCGTGCAGCACGGCCACGCTTGGATTACACTGCGGCCGGTGCTCGCTAGAAACGATTTGATACCTCAAACAGAACAAGTTTTCTCTGCACGATTTCCAGCTGCAGAGGCCTCCAGCGGCTGTTGTCAGCTGTATCTGGCTTGCAAATCTCACATCTTCTTCAGGAAAAAGGATCGGCATAAAATTCCTACGTTAGTCCTACTAAAACGCACATTTCCTCTCTTGTCCGTGCATTAGTGATGTTTGTAGTACACATAAATAAAAAATTCAACATCCATTAACGTGTTATAAGGCAGAAAGGCAAGTCGAAAAAATCTATCTCCACATTTCGCCCAGAATGTCGCCTGCTTTCTGGAAGTTCTCCAGTTCTAAGGTGGGCTCTCAGTAATATGCTTTTGCCGAGCGGTCTAAGGCGCTGCAGTCATGGACTGTGCGGCTGGTCCCGGCGGAGGTTCGAGTTCTCCCTCGGGCATGTGTGTGTGTGTGTGTGTGTGTGTGTGTGTGTGTGTGTGTGTGTGTGTGTATGTGTGTGTGTGTGTGTGTGTGTGTTTGTCCTTAAGATAATTTAGGTTAAGTAGTGTGTAAGCTTAGGGACTGATGACCGTAGCAGTTAAGTCCCATAAGATTTCACACACATTTGGACATTAATATGCTATTAATAAGCGTTGTGAGGCCTCTCAGTTCTCATTTCAAGGCAGACATTCGCCTTTCCACTTTTTTTGCAAACACTTCTCCACGTGACATTGGTCACTGCTAAAATGGCCCGTAAGCAGTTCTCTTTGAAGTGATTGAAGACTTGTGTAACCATTTTCACCTATTCCACCACCGTGTGAAATAATAAGAATGGGTTTCACTTTGCCTTGACTCCCCTTTATAGATGCTGCAAAAGCCTCACAAGACAAAAAAGGTTTGAAAGCGTCAAAATGAGATGTCGCCGTAGACAGTGCCTGACTACCCTTGTCTTGCGGTTTGATTCCAAAGACCGCAGGTGATTCTCACTTTAACTTGTAAGCCTTCCACTTGTCCACCTGGCCATGCATCTACTAAGTTGATTCTGCCCCCTGACAGTGGTTGTTGTTGTTATCCTGCATTCGAGGTTATAGCTTTTATCAGAATTTTAAATAAAACTCCAATGCTGTCGTTGTTGTAGTCAGTTACTGATGGATGGTTAATATATCAACATTAATTTTTTATAAAAGAAATTGATAAACGTTTATTAATCATGAAATAGGACAAACAACACAAGTTAAGCGAGATGATAAACAAATCATGAACTGTTGGCAACGCAGAAGCAACAAATAAGTAGCACTCCACTGGGCGGCGTTTGGTTGCCAAAAGACTAGTTTCTCTGTTTAATCTATTTATCCTTGCTCAAAACATGCATAACGAAATCTTAAATTATGTAACGCAGAACAGACTTTGATGGATCTATTCTAGGCAGAAGTTGTACTACGTTAATCCAGCTGAGAGCAAGTGGCGAGACTGTGAAGCTGTTTTCGCTAACAAGCTGGTGCAGCAATACGTCATTTATTTCTCGATGCGTAGCGCTGTCTCAGGTGATTCTCGTGCCGCAAATGTCTCCAGATTTGCGGCCCTTGTAATTCGTTATCACGGGGACGAAAAATACAAAGTCGTGGCCGACGATCTGTTAGACGGAACACAATCACTCATTAACAGAGCCCTGACAGTCCGTGGACCAACTTCACTCTCTTGCACGGCAGCGTACACAAGAAGACCAAACATCAAGGCGCAGGCCTGACACCAATAAGATTGTCCTCGGCACAGCGTGTTGTCCGAGATGACTTGGTTCTAAACTGTCGGTACAGCTACCCAGTCATGACCAGCGCATGTGCGAAGTTACGCTCATGACAAGTGTCCCAAGTGCAACCGACACACTCATAACGAGAGTCAAGACTAGAGCCACCTCTGCTGACCGGAGTCTAAATCAGAAAACCCCTTCCATCAAAGCTCCATAAACTGCTAAGGTGCACCACCACAACCGCCCCCACACAGGTGTGCCAATCACAAGATTCTACGAGTGTCTCGTCTCCCTATGACTCGTCAGGTCTACCTCCTGACCAATATTTCCCCGCTGGAGAAGCAGCCAACTCTGACTCGCAAATTTCCGCTCAGTGAGGAGAAGGCATTACGCTCCCAAATTCTTTTTCCCATGGCCACTTTAGGCAGCATGTTTCGAGAGTTTTCGTTTAGGCCTAAAGTCAGCAACACATCACTGAGATCATTATCTTGATGGGCCGAACGTTGCAGCATATCCGTCCAAGGTCCCCGACTAAACTAAGAGAAGTGCTTTTGTGTCCCAACATTGACTATTTCAGAGCCACCATAAACGTTGCGTTCCGTACAAAAATTCTTCCGAAGACCCGAGGCTTCCCCAAAAACTCGGCAGCTGACGAACGAACGGCTCCATCTATAGCGTCCAATCAAAGACGAACACAGAAATTTGAGGATTTTTGTGAACGCCAGCTCTTTACACAATGGGCTCTTAAGACGCTGTTGAAACGAATTGACCAGGCGACCCACATTCTCTCCCATGGCCCTGCCGTGGCCAGAAACGCCTAACAGGTAGATCCAGGTAGGCAGTTTTTCGACTTTTCAGCTGAAAGCATTTTACGCCTACTAGTGCAAGAAATTATTGGGACCAGTATTCCGTCCCCATGAAGTACTCTGACATGTTCCTCTCCCTAACAGCAGCACGTGGCTTCCAAGCCCCAAAAGCCCACTGAAATGTTTACTGTTAAATAACCAAACTGCTTGCTTCCTCTCCAGAAAATACTATTCAGAGGAGAGCTATCATAAAAGTCCCACACGCTTAACAATATACGTGCTACCATCAGTGCCCTCTGACGATAACTTTCTGTCATCTTACAAAAAATGGCGTCTAGACGTAAGAATAGCATTGAATACGAAAATAAACGAGAGAGTGATTTGTCCTCCCTCAACAGTGCTTGGCACTCTAGATAGCGATGTACTTTGGCCCATTGTAAGTAACAGCTCATTAATTTCACAGATAGCATACACATTTGGAATTAATTTATGTTGAGAAGCAAGCATGAAGTCGTTGTCCGGCAGAGAAACCTTGTAATCTACGTGCATGAGCGATTTTGCTATGTGTTCGCTGCAGTTAGTCCAGTGGCGACATGTGCTTTATCATCTTGAGACAAAGAACTGAGGACTGAACTGTCTTCAGAGATCTTTGTATTGCACACACAAAATGCTCGTCTGGGTGTCCAGTTTGATAATCGACTTGTGGGCAGCTGGGTCACAACACGGCTCTACACCTCGGAAGTGCACCTTTTCCTGGAGAGCAAGCGAATATAGTTGGCACTTCTAGATACATTGAATCCGAGTTCTAGGAGCTTCACGAGTAGATCAGATAGGATAGGATGCGAACAACGTCACACTATCGGCGTCTTTCGGCAGAAGCACACAACATACGAGGGTCTTTCAATAAGTTATGACCCACATTTTTTTTAAAAAAGTCATTAATATATACAGACAAACGTCCTTGTTGGTGCTTCACATTTAGTTTTTGTTCTGTGCGCCGGTGAAGTTTCGAACCGTTCTGGCAGATGGCAGAGCCGTAGTACAGCACCACGCAAGTAACGAGCAGCCCTTAGTGGCTCGCCATCAGTTTTTTTATCTTAAATATCTTTGTGACTAATGCCCTTTTGGCATATTTATTATTTTATAAATGACATATAAGTACTGCCAGTCTTTCACGATAATTCCGTACTTAAAATTTGTATCATACGGTTTTAGTCATAATTCTGTAACCATGTTATAGACCATTCTTTAGTGTAAATTCTGAGGAAGATACTCCTAGGAGTGTCGAAACCTGGTTAATTCGTTAAAAATTAGTGATCGTGGACTGTTTTCTTTTATTTGTGCTAGTGAAATGTCAAGGATCGAATACGCAAGAACGGTAGCTTGCTTGAGGCTCATATGGCAGCCTTCAGACGCTGCTTGCGGATCATCAGTCCACGTGACAGGTGAGGAACCACGCACTCTGTGACCGATGAGGATGGGGTGGTGTGGCACCTGAGCTTCAGCGGCTCGGAGTAAAAAACGTCGGTAATAGGTTATCATCCCCAGGTAGTGACGCGGTTTGCATACTGTTTTCAGCGCCGGCTGTGGTGCTTAGCTAGGCTGCCGGATATTACCGGTAGCAGAAACACGAAATCTAAGAAGTGTCACTTAATTAGTACTTACGACACATTTAGGTGGATTTATGACTATTCTGAAGTCATCAGACTTTTGTGTAGGTGTCTCTCGTGTTCTTCTGACATGATTATGCTACCAGCGCGTCATTGCTGTGCGCAAATCAGAAGTCCAGTCCCTGAAAACATCGATAAATCGCTGAAAACTCTGTGCTGCATTCCGAAAGCCACATGACACACATCGGAATTCAGACGGTTCAAACAGCGCGGTTGTTGCAGTTTTATGGACGTCTTGTTCCAACAGATAATTCTTGCAGGCTTTCAGTAGGTAGAATGTCGATAAACCTGTGCTCTGAGCCAGTTGGCAAGCAAAATCTTTGATGTGGCACACAGGGTAGCGCTCGGCAATGTTAGGGGTTCGAGTCCTCTATAGTCTCCACAGGGGCGCCGTCCGTCCGGTTTCTTTGATACCAGTTGAAGGGGAGAAGCCCAGTTGCTTTCCGATGGCCGTGCCATGCCTGCTTGGATCACTGCGTCGAATTCTGCTTGTGTGATTCACAGTCTATAGGAGGCAATCCTTCTGAGTCCTGAGAAAACAAGAAAATTTTTGGTATAGTTCCGATATATCGCACTGATGAATGGCGATGCGATGAGGGCACACCGACGGACGCATTGAGTGATGGGAACTCATATAAAATGGTGTCCAAAATTAAAGCAACGAAGAGAAATTTTTCAAGGTTGCGTTTATTTTGCCACGAAACAGTATAAACAGGTGATAGTAAAGTAGAAACAATTTAAAGAATACAGAAAGTAATCAACTGCAGCACGCATAACGGCAGAGAAAAGTGTTCATCGTTTTCTTCAACTTAACGGATTTGCACACACATTCTGGCAACTGGTCAGTGTGTTCAGCACGATCCGTTGCCACGTCTGGCTGCAATACAGGCCTGAAAACGAGGGGACGTACTGTGAATGACGTCATCCGACTCATTTTGAGGCAATAACGCCCATTTATCCTGCAGAGCTGCTCACAAGTCTTGGAGATAGTTGGTGGATGCTGCGATGATGCAACGCATCTCCCTAGTCCATACCACACATGCTCTGTGCCAGGGGTTCCCAACAAAATTTTCTCGAGGGCCTCCTCATCGAGCATGATTGATACCTTGTCATACCACAGTATCAAGTACCTAAAATAGCCAAATTAAGAGTCTTTTTGGTACTTAGAAAAAACATTGACATATTGATTATTGAAAAAAATTGTGTTTGAAACTTTTTCAATTTAGCCATCATTGTTATTGTTAAATTTTTGATTATTGCTGAAAATATTTGTCTTCAAATCTGGATGTTAAGTATAACAAACTTCTTAAAAGAATCAAAATTGAGTTGAACTGAAAATGACAGGAAAAAATTACAGCAGAGTGTATGGGTCCAAATGGCTTTGAGCACTATGAAAACATCAGAGGTCCTCAGTTCCCTAGAACTTAGAACTACTTAAACCTAACTAACCTAAGGACATCACAGACATACATGCCCGAGGCAGGATTCGAAACTGCGACCGTAGCAGTGGCGTGGTTCCGGACTGAAGCTCGGCCACCGCGGCCAGCTGAGTGTATTGGTCTTTTAAGTGCGCTACACACATTTGCGGCCCTTGTAATTCGTTATCACGGGGACGAAAAATACATAGTCGTGGCTGACGATCTGTTAGACGTAATAAAAAAGACAAAGGGTTATCACACAAAGATAAAAAAGATGTTTGCAAATGGCTGCACAAGTAAACTGCTGTGGCCGGTCAAGACGGACACATACACAGCGAAAGACGCATCACACTAAACGGCACGTAAGCCAACAGTGCCATGACATGAACTCTAATCCTCGTGTCCATCTCAGGGCAATGTCGGCTTGCTTTCTGATGAAGAGAGCCTTAGAACTATCGAAACCTGGTTAATGTGTTTTTTAAAAAAATTGTGTGCAACCGGTTGGCTGACTATTACGTTTTATGCAAAAGTACTGCTTGTTATTGCTCCGTAAGGCGTTTGTGGTAACCGTAAAGCCGGCCGGAATGGCCGAGCGGTTCTAGGCACTACAGTCTGGAACCGCGCGACCGCTACGGCCGCAGATTCGAATCCTGTTAGTTAGGTTTAAGTAGTTCTAAGTCCTATGGGACTGGTGACCTCAGAAGTCAAGTCCCATAGTCCTCAGAGCCATTTGAACCACTTTTGTAACCGTCAACACACCGATGTGTACTGACCACTCGCGAGCGCGGTCTTCCCAGCGTGGCTCGTACGTGACGTCGCCAAAGAACAGGTGTGGAGCAATCTGCCATCGGCGATCTGAAATCTATACAACTTCATAATAATACAATACACTGGCAACGTTATGTTCAGAAAATGTCGAGAGATGATCGTAAGTCTTGCTTCGCCTTTCTACGTCTGCAAATGGAGGTTTACGACAAGCTACAGATATATTATAGCAGAAGAAATATCGAAGAAATCGTGTCAGGTGTTTCAAATGAGGTTACGTCGTAAATAGAGAGTTTTATTTTGAGCGCTATTTGGGAAGTGCAGCTAACGTGTACTCACAATTAATTATTTGGAAAGAGCTTTCTTTAACGTTTGGCAAGAGTCTGAAGGTTCTTCTGCCAGATTCATCCATTTCCCCTGATTACTGCCATGAATCCTCACCCCTTCTCCTTATCCCTCCCTTGTCCCTAGCTGAACTCCCAGAATATTTTCTATTTTCATATCGTTCCCTTTCTTAGTCCAGTACCATGGTGCTTGCTCTCGAATTTTAATGTCCAGAGGACAGAGCCCCATTATCACTGATAGATGGAGATGTCGTATAAGCCCCGTCAGATCTTAACAGCATCTTCCTCTGTACTCTTCTCACTGTCATGGCAGGCACCACCCTTGTGAGCCTGTGTGCCCAGACTCCTCAGCTGTAACTGGCTACTGAAGTTAGTATACTGTTACGGTACTATGTTACTAGTTGGGGGGAAGATGAAATCTTTTGTGTCCTATGGAGATAAGGTCTTTATCAGGTCCTTTTTTAATAATTACTACATTGACTACATTCCAGATCTTAGGGAATTTTTCTTGTCTAAGACATTCATTGAATAAGTGGGTAAGTGGGACTACCAGTTGGGGTGCTAGGAACTGCACAACCTCCGTCACAATGCCGTCTGGCTGGGGGGGGGGGGGGGGGGAGGGGGGACTTCCCTTTTTTCAGTGATTTAATGTGGGCAGCCACCTCCTCTTCGGAATAGGGATAGACTGCCCTATCGTTTACAAGTCTGTCAAAATCCTCATTCCGTAGTTGATACTGATCTTCGGTATCTCCAATCATATCGTCAACAGGCAAAAGGGACCGGAGAACGACCTCGGCAGTCTCCTGCCAGGTTTCCGTCATCTCGTCCGTATGCCTGGCCGTTGATATCATCATTGGGGAGCGGATCTTTTCCCTAACTATTTTATAGGGCACACCCCATGAGTCCAGTGCTAATTGATTTAATACAAAGCTTTCCCAACTCTGTATTCTAACTGCTCGAAGTTCTTTTTGAAATTTCTCTTTTGCTTCCCGGTGTTGCAATAGCCGTCTTTGCTTTTCCCGCCAGACGACACTGCGCTGGTAGTGTCTCCTCAGCGTTCTGACAGACTGACGCAAATCCTCTAGCTCAGCTGACCACGGTGACGGGGAATGTCGCTCTCTCTCGCTAGTCGCTCCCAATCTGCTCTTCTGTAATTCAGTTGCAGTTCCCACCCCATAGCCCAGTGGTACTTTCTGTCTCCTAAAGTAAACTTTCCAGTTATGTATCATGTTTGCAGCGTTCGGTGTGACTAGTGTCACATCGATGTTGGTATCTTGGCCCCCTCCCGCCGAAAGGTAGGAAGATTACAAGGTTTATTAGCCACCACAAGTTGTAAAGCCATGATCATCTCCTCCACTTTACCACCATTTTTATCTCTTGTGCCAATGTACCATACGGGGGATTTTGCATTTATGCCAGCCGTTATAGCCATTTTTGCCCCCGAAATGCCGTGGCTACTCTTGTTAATCGTTCCAAGTTTTGTTCAATGTTATCTCCATACTGGAAATACAATTTATGATAGTTATAACTCCCGCAGGAGATTGTATCTCCACGGCGGTGCAGTGAGTGTCGGGGTGTTGCGAGAGTGTTGTTACCCATAGGGTTTGGTTAGTGACGACTATTGCCGCTCTGGGGGCATCCCCACTGCTGACAGTCTGCCATGTAGCGGCTGCAAAGGGTAGTTTCCCGGCTTGAGAGTACGGCTCCAGTAGGCAGAGCACATCAAGCCTCCTCTCCTCCACCTCCTTTCGAAGCTCCTGCATGACAAGACTGCTGTTATGTGCGTTCAGTTGTCCAATGCATTTCTTTAATAAACGACAATGAATTGAATAGTAAATGTCACTGAATTTAAAATTATTAAATTAGTCGCTCCACCCCGCGACGTAACTCGCGGTTAATACCGAAGCTCACCACCCACGTGTATGCGCCATTACAAAAGTTATCCCTTGTACGTATTGATGAGCGAGCCACTTGCGGCTGAGGAAACCGCACTTCGGAAAGAAATCTGAAACGATAGGAGAGGCTTACAGAATACATCTTGCTCACAAGTTACTCGTTTACTTGAGGAAAATATATCTGCGCAAGCGTGTAGAGAATTACGATATGTGCCGGGGGAGGGTGTAAGTAATTTCACAACTGTCTGCGACGTGCCCGGCACGGAACACATCGTAATTGTCTTGATGTGTATGGAGAGCCAGAAATTTACTGTGATACGTCTCTGTAAACATTTCGAGACTCTGTGTATATACAGAGACCTCTGGCGCTGTATGCACGCGAGCAGCCAACGTGGAGCTGTCCGTGGGGAAAACTTGGTGGCAGACGCAAGATGCGGTAATTCTGCAATACTTGGAACTCTCTCTCCCTACAGTTTATATCTAGAAGCATACAAGTGGTCCCAGAGGTCTCGACACATCTCCTGTCCCTTCTGCTCCGTATTTTCCATATGTCCCTCGTCAGTCCTGTTGAGGAGCTTCTCATTTCTTTTTCTATCAGTCCATTCAGTTTTGAGCAGTATCCCGCTTCAACACCACCAACAGTTAGCGCTAACTATTGCTGCTGGCACTCCAGCAGAGGGCGAGTGCACAACCTGTTAAATGGCTCGTCTGCACAGGGGTTTCGTTCCACACCGATGCTTTATATCCTTACATAAACGATTATTAAGATGGTCTGTGAGGTCAGTAACTGGAATACAGATGTGTAAGAGTAAACTGAGCAATGAAATCGATAATTAAGGATATTAATGTATGTTTAACACACGTTAGATTTATATCATTGCTTTATTTATAGAAACGTTCTTAGCAATGAATGATGGTCCTACACACAATGGTCCGAACGAATCTATAAATAGTTTTGGCACAGCAGTGACGGGCAATAAACAGCTCACTGCATCACAGTCACTGTAATTTCACTCTGTTCACAGCTCACAAACTTATAAGCTGAAGACAAACTTCTGAACAGGCCTACAGGCCTGATCGTGCCTCGGAATCAAAAGGTGTTGCCCCAGGCCGTTCTAGCCCACCTTACCCGCAAGGCTCCCAGCACGCCAAAGATCACGGTCTCTGCTTTGTGTCCTTGTCCCGCGTTTTTTTTTCACGTG
This sequence comes from Schistocerca gregaria, assembly GCF_023897955.1. NCBI lineage: Eukaryota > Metazoa > Arthropoda > Insecta > Orthoptera > Acrididae > Schistocerca > Schistocerca gregaria. The sequence continues at coordinate 87,043,551 of NC_064923.1, forward strand.
ATAAACTACTCTAGTCAAATTAACATTCATATACCAGAGCCGCGCAAGGTAGCTGCGCCGTCTGGGGCGCCTTGCCACGGTTCGCGCGACTCCCCACCTCGGAGGTTCGAGTTCTCCCTCGGGCACGGGTGTGTGTGGGTGTGTTATCCTTAGCGTAAGTTAGTTTAAATTAGATTAAGTAGTGCGTAAGCCCAGGGACCGATACAAACTTGCCATCACCACCATATACCAGAGCATCATTCGTTTACAAATACTTTTCACACTATACAAATACATAAACCAAATACATTACACAGTTCTGTACACACTTATTCTATTATATTTTCTGGTTAAATGTATTTTTATTTTAATATGTTGGAGGAACCGTAACAGCCATCGCTTGTCAAAACAAGTACTTCATTGTGTCTTTTGCATTACGTTGTTCAAATCCATCTACACGTATTAATACATAAAATTATTATTAAATAAAAGTATTAATACATAAAATTATTATTAAATAAAGTTAGAACATGAAATATCGGTACAAATTACCCACGCAAAGGCTAATAGCTTTACGTATTTCTGGATGTCTAACATTTTAGTTGCACAGTTTCACATGTTATATTACGCTGTAATACATCATCTCAAACATCATTTTCCGATTTTCCTGCCACTCATGATTCACTTCCATACAACATTTTGCTCCAGACGTTCATTCCCGTATCTTCCTCAAACTATGACCTTAGATACTAGGACGCTTCTTTTACCGAGGAATAACACTCTCTCTGCCTTTACTAGTCTCTAATTTTCTCCCTGTTCAACACGTTACACGTTATTTTGCCTACAGGGGGCAGTTTCCTGATCAATTTCACTGATAATCTCAGTTCCGCCACTGCACAGTCTTTCTTTGGACTGTTTCTAATACGAAGTGAATGCACCGGAATGGGACGATGGAAGAGTATTCCCGGGGCCCACATTGTCCCCTTCTGCTCCGTGTTGTCCCATTTTGTCGTCGATGATTGACATACAGACTTACCTGTACAACTGTGTGATACTAGTTCAGGAGCCATTTTGCGCCTAGTACTATCTACCTGTACCAATTAACCGCTAAACCGTTCAATTAATTACCTGGTCAAACGGAATAAGTTGAAGGTTGCTATCTAACTGCTCACACGGATGATAGCAGTTTTTGTTTTGGTATTTCACATAATTATTGACTGAATTTGGAAATTTAAAATAATATCGTAATCTACGTATTAAGAGGTTATAATACTACTTTGGTGTTTAATACAGTAAGTCAGCTGTTGATGTTAGAAATTGTCTGTACATACTGAGGCAGAGTGACCAGACTACATTCAGTCAGTGTTTGGCAGCCAGAACACTTACCGACTTCCAATTAATTTTACACGTAATTTTTAACCACATTGAAACTTTTTCTAGTTGATATTCCCAGAAAAATAATGACAGAGAAAAGTTTATGTCTTCAGACATTTTCGCTGTGAAACGTCACCTTAGAAAAATTATTCATGACTGTGCTTAAACTGACACATACTATTTTTAGCGCAACGCAATCTGACTTTCAAAAATCCCTACGACGAATGGCCCTGACTAACATTAACCTATACCATGCACAAATCACTTACCTCGCCAGAAATCTTCGTTACTCGAACTACTGCAATACAGCGAGCGCCACTACTGCCAGCTAAATAAAAGATTCAAACTACAGAAGGCACAAACTACTGATAGGCACAGTTAGCGAATGAAAGATTTTAATAAAGAACAAACAATGTATTTACCTTAATAGTCATAATATATATATCAGTTCATGACATCCATTCTTACACATTTCAAAACTCCGCCATCTCTCTCCCCACATCCACCACTGCTGGCGGCTCACCTCCAACTGCGCAACGCTACGCGCTGTTAACAGCCAACAGCCCAACACTACAATGACAGACAACAATGCAAACCAGCCACAGACTGCACACGGCACAGCCAGTGATTTTCATACAGAGCGCTACGTGGCGGGGGCGTTACCAATAAAAGAACCTAAACAGCCTACTTACAGCTGCTCATACAGTAAACCGTCAGCATCGCACATGGCATTTTAATTTTGTTACTTCTTCTTCTTCTTCTTGCGTTACGGCCTCTTTAGGACCACGGGTAGCCCCTTCGTGGACTGCACTTTCCTACTTTTCTCCCAGAACCTCTTCATTCTTTCTCTTCTTCTATCCCGCTCTTCTTCCGAGATCTTCAGTGTCAGTTTCTCCTGTCACTTCCACAGGTGTCACTCTAATCTTTTCCTGTATTCTTCTCTGTCATTGATCTCCGGCATTTTGGTCGGTGTATATTTGTTCCTCCAATTTTCCTTTCCCTCGACCTTGATCCCCAGTTCCAACCAGTCCTTCCGAAGTTCAACAACCCACTTGGTTCCTGTCTTTCCCCTTCTCCTCCCTGTTGTTTCCTACACTCTCTTCGTCATTCTGTCCATACTCATCCTAACTACATGTTCAGCAAATCTTGCCCTTTCGAGTCAGATTTCCCTGGATATTGTTCTCATGTTCCTGTATAATTCTTCCCTAGGTCTTCGTATCCACCTCTGTCCACCTCTTTTGGGACCTAGTATTTTTCTCAGTATTTTTCTCTCTTTTTTCTCTAGTTGTTCTGTCCCATTTCTTCCTAGTGTCATCGTCTCAGCAGCATATAATACTGCATTCCTCAGCGTTGCCTGGTAGTGGCTTATCTTTGCCTCTGTGGATATATTCTTTTCATTGTATATCTCTCTCGTCATGCAGAAGTCTGACCTCATCTTCTTTATCCTCTCTGTTATTCCCTCCTTGCTCCTGTTCGTTCCTGTTGTAAATTCTCCCAGGTATTTAAATTTGCACAGTGCCTTCCGGTGTTTCCCAGTGGTATTTAATGTCTTTGTCTTGTCATAGGTGATCCTGAGTCCCACCTTTCTCGCTACCTTACTTAAGTTGTCGAATTGTGCCTTTGAGTCTTCTTCCATCTCAGTTACTATTGCTACGTCATCTGCAAAGGCTAGGCAGTCCACTTGAGCGCTGTTGTCCTTTTTGTCCCCCATATGGGTCTTTAGTATTCCCATTTCCTCGTTTATTGCTCGCCACTTCCTGATTTTGTTACTTCTTTAATACTAAAGCTATTTGCAATAGACTTTGCAGGCAATATCTACAAATATAAATGAATGTGTTTGCAGAAATGACCACATAAACAATGAGATTCCTGAAAAACTACAATGTCTTCAGTCATAAAGGTTGTACACGTTTAAAGTAAAAAATATATAACACATTAACTCACTGGTTAAACGATCAGACGTTTCGAGTTGTTTTGTACATAAGCATTCGTTTGCTTAAGAAACTGGGTGTGGGGGGGGGGGGGGGAGGGGGGCGGTCGCTAGACACTATTCGAAGTCCACTGAAACTGCTTCATTCTTTGATGACGCCAAGACGTCGCCTATAGTAAGTAGGTTATTTTCACATCTGCAGTTATCAAATCTAAGAGCGCCATGTCTGCACGTTCCCTCATAAAGTGTGACAGCATGGTGTCTGTCCTTTCGGACGTGTCCAAAAGAGCAGACGCCACTCATTCGCATAATTGATGCTCCTCAATGGGCAACATATCGACCATCTTCAGTGCGAATGCGCAATTACGTCCGACCTCGTGCGGAATCTCAAAGTAGCGAGCATGGAGGACGTGGATAGGGGCTGCGGATAAGTGGCGCGAGGTAGTCCGCAGTGTCCGGGTGGCGTAGTGGTTAACACAAGTGCCTCTCAGTAAGCACGAGATCCTGGGTTCGAATCCTGGTCATGCCCACATTTTCACTCTCCACTGCTGATTCCTCATGAAGTCCCTCCCCTTTCCTTTCCCTTCTGCCCCCTCCACCTTCAACTGAAATAAAATCCCTTTAATAAAAACAATAGCAGCCGTATTTCAGACCAAGCCGGTTATGGCCTAAGATACGTACCTTAAATTCAGCTGCGATGGTTTTTATTAACATTTATCAGTCGATCTTATAATCTCCTTGCTGTAAAATGGGCTTGTAAGACATTCCCGAGAAGTACAGTGTGTTGTTACACTTACTTTTTGTCATCGATGTTTACAACGGTGGTTGATAATAGCACACATAAGTCCCGTTGTCTCACGTCTGCTGTTGCGATGTTCTTGCTTCCTGATTCTGTAATCGGGTTGCTCCTTGTGTAGCCACCGGGGCTGCTGCTAAATTTAGATGTATCGATACATCAATATTTTCTCCAAAAGACTCAATATCTGCAGTATTCCCTTCACACATATATCGACATATAGATATAGTAATGGCAATATCAAATGCAGACATTTTTAATTTATATTGTCTTTCTTTGCAATTTTCGATAAATATTTGAAGTTACTCTTTTGAAATTGTAGAAGAAAACAATTTTACTTTCACTGACTGAAGAATTGTTCATACTTTTTGAGCTTGCATCACGTCCCGTCCTTCTCTTTGACTGAAACAAATGTAGGTGGCACATGGAACAAAACCGATCGCTCTGGGGAGTGACGGTGCGAATAGGATAACAAAGCATCCGATGTGAAAAAATAACACACTACTTGCGTTAAAAAACAATTTTAAAGCCACAACGGTATTCTTCGGAAACAGTTGCTGAAACTGATGAGCAAAAATCTAAATGACGAGACTTGTCTTTGCGGCGTGAGGAGACGTGTGAGGGGAAATGCTGACGTAATCAGCACTCGGCGCCGACCGATGTGACCGAGCGGTTCTAGGTACTTCAGTTCGGAACCGCGCTGTTGCTACGGTCGGAGGTTCGAATCCTGCCTCAGACATGGATGTATGTGATGTCCTTAGTTAGGTTTAAGTAGTTCTAAGTCTAGGGGACTGATGACCTCACATGTTAAGTCCCATAGTGTTTACAGCCATTTGAACCATTTTGGGAGCTCGGCGCTACCAACAGAAACAACAACGTTTAGCTTCACCACGCAATTTTGACACTAAGACTGCTAGGTCGCTGACGTTTGTAGGAATGTAAAAAACAGGGATGTCGACATTAAGTGTTCTGGCCAAAATCCGATATTTGACTAAACCGAACAACATCTTTTACTGTGCCACATACATGCAGTTACCATTGTTAGCAAAATTGTCGTCAAGCGTGAATGTGTATTGTTTTCCTTTCAGTTCTTGCTCTGGGGGGGATTAGCAGGATGCTAGCTTGATGTACAGAGTATCTACTAATAAATCAGTACTTAAATGTCTGCCCCCGGTATCTGAGTGAACGCCGGCACGGTAGCTCAGTGTGTTCGGTCAGATAGTTAGATGTCCTCTGTAATAAAAAAAATTGAGTTAATGGATCAACGACGAACTGAAACGGGGGTCTTGCGACGTCCGCCCCGAGCACATGAAACGAACGAAACCGCACGAAATGAGATTAAAAAAAAAAGTCGTCAGCGCGACAGAATGTCAATCATAAGGGCCCAGGTTCGATTCCCGGCTTTGTCGGAGATTTTCTCCGCTCAGGGACTGGGTGTTGTGTTGTCCTAATCATCATCATTTCCTCCCCATCAACGCGCAAGTCGCCGAAGTGGCGTCAAATCGAAAGACTTGCACCCGGCGAACGGTCTACCCGACAGGAGGCACTAGTCACACGACATTTATTTGTTTAGTACTTAAATGTACAGCTTTAAAACTGGAAGTATACAGGGTATTCATGAAGATATGCAAATATTTTAACACGTTATTCTACAAGTAAAACTAAAGAAAAAAGTTCATATAAACATAGGTCGGGAAATGTTTAGTTACGGAGCTACGGCTCGTAAAAGATTGCCTGAAATTTAGTAAATTCGCCAATATGAAGTCAGAAAACAGTACGAGGTTAAAGTAAAGCACAATTCCCATTTATGTTGTTGTTATTGATCTCGTGTATCTATTAAAACATGTCCCAGACGTGTATCTGCAGTAGTTTTCCAGAACATCCAGAGAAGCAAAAATTATTATACAAGTATATTTGTTTACTTTCCCTTAAGAATGTAGAAAAGGTAATGTTATTGTTGGCAACCGTTAGTTAGTTGTTTCAGTAGTTTCCTAATCTTGGAACGAGTTAGTATTCTGAATTGTTCAGTGAAAGAACATAATAACAACAGTCCATTTAAGTGAAACCACATAGTAACTGTTGTAGTTCATGGATTATTTATGAAATAGGGATGCCTTTTAAATTTACGAAGCAGGGATACGCCGATATGGTGTTTATCCATGGCAAATGTAATGGTAATGCTAGGGCTGCAGTTAACGAATATCGCGTACATTATTCAACTCCGAGGATTCCGAATGTACGAACCATTAGTTGGGCATTTCGAATGTTACAGGTACTCACCATAGCGTACATAATCTGGATGTTCTGGAAAACTACTGCAGGTACACTGCTAGCACATGTTTTATTAGATTCGCCAGATAGATAACAACAAAATAATTGGAAATCGCGCTTTACTTTAACCTCGTACGTTTTTACGATGGCTTCATATTAGCGAAGTTTCTAAATTTCAGGCAGAATCTCTTACGAGCCGTAACTCGGTAACTAAACATTTGCGGACCTATGTTTATACGAACTTTTTTCTTTAGTTTTACTTGTATCATAACATATTAAAAATATTCGTATGTCTTCGTGAATCACCCTGTATTTACAACGTGCAGCCGATATTTTTTTGGCCTTTACATCGATATTTTTGTCGTCGATATATCTATACATAGATAACTTTTTTCGACCCATCTTGTGCAGATAATGATACTTTTTTAATATCTATTTATCAGATTCCCGATATTTTTAAAAATATCAACAGTCCTAGTAGCCATCAAGTGTATTGTTTCTTACGAAAAAGAAGGCAGCTCCCGGAACAACAGAGAGTTTAAACAAAATGCTAACTGTTCACCAAGTCTATCCTGCTGGCTTCACTGCCTACTTTTTCTACATGGTGAAGTACAGAATTCATGGTAAGAAGCCGTGAGGTGAAAAGTTCGTAACTTTCTGCTCTGGTACGGCTGCTGGGCGTGGTGTAAAATTCCGTCTGAATGACGGCGCTCTTAACTTCTGACAGTTTGTTTCTACGAATTCTGCCTGACCTATCACGTGGGGGAGTGTGCTGTTAGATCTTTTACATCCCCAACTCTTCCTTCAATTCACAATAATTTAATCCAACAAGTTGAGCGATAGGAATATCTTGTACACTGTAACTTCAGAACAAAATCATTGATTTTCGTATGTCTCATTAACTAGCTGTTTAACATTCTTACGGGGTTAGTATACGCGGTTCAGCAGATACAAGACAAAAAGTAATTATATTGCTGTACACCAGTTAAGGCCTAGTTGATAGTGAAAAGCGTCTTACAGATATCGAAAAAGCATATGAATTCTGCAACGATACCAGTGAATTTTGCTATCATAGTTGTTAGGAGCTTTACTCCGTGTACACTGCACAAACTCGCAGGGTGAGAACATAAGGTAACATCCGCCAGCAATATAACTGTTATTTCTAAATGGCACATTATCTGTATCATGAGATCCTTCTACGTCGTTAATGTATAACTGGTTTTTGATGTCGTTATCAGCAACCTTGCCTTCACTAATGTCATTAAGACCCGGTACCTTCTGGGACCTACTAGCTAATGCGGACAGTATAGTCGCTTATGTCTGGATGCTTTCTCTTTTTCGTTTAAGATTCGTCGAGATTCACAATTAGGGATATAAGTAAAATGGAAAATACATTATGTACTTCGAATGAGGGCCCTTATATAGCAAGACGATAGTATCGGAGATGCGTTGCCACATTCATTGTCAGTGTGTGAGTCCTGCATCGCCCACATCAGTGCCTTGCCACCTTCCACAAGGTCTGAAAACCAAGGAGAGATTTCGAAAGGGAACTGAAGTTCGAGGAAAAGAAATAAAAATTGTGAAGTTTGACGACGACATTCTTAATTCTGACACAGGCCGGAAAGCACTTGGAAGAGTAGTGGAACAGAACGGATAGTGTCTTGAAAAGACGTTATTAACTAATGTAAAAGAAGTGTAATGGAAAGTTCTGAATTAAATCAGGCGATGCTAAGGGGATTAGAACAGGAAATGAAACACTAAGATCAGTGGACTAGTTTTGTTGTTTCGGCCACCAAAGTAACTGATGCTGTCCGAAATGCAGAATATACGAAATGCTGACTGCTTATAGCAAAAAGACTTAAAAAAAAGAGCTTGATAATATCGAAAAGTGTAAGGTAGTCTTTTGCCAGGATACTTATCTGTAATGCAGCCTTGTATTGGCTTAAATCGTGGACAGTAAGGAGTCCAGACAAGACGAGAACAGAAGCTTTCGAAATGTGGTGCTAAAGACGAAAGCAGAGATTATATCACGTAACTGATGAGGGGTACTGAATCGAACTGGAGAGGAAACAAATTTGTGGCACAACATGACAAAAAGTGCGTATAGGTTGATAGGACATGTTCTGAGATATCAAGGACTCGTTAATTTGGTACTAGAATGAAGTGCTTGGTGGAAAATTTTTTAGCGGAAGACATACATGAGAATGCAATAAGCAGGTTCAAACAGATGTAGGTTGTAGTAGCTGTTCGGAGACGAAGCTGCTTTTTGTCAGATGTCCTATCATCCTGTCCCTTCCTCTTGTCAGCGTCTTCCATACGTTCCTTTCCTTGTCGATTCCACGCAGAACCAGCTCAATCCTTACCAGTCCACCTAATTTTCAACGTTCTTCTGCACCACCACATCTCAAAGGCTTCGATTAACTTCGGTTTTCCCACAGTCCATGTTTCATTACCATATAAAGCTGTGCTCTATAGGTACATTCTCAGAAATTTCTTCCTCCAGTTAAGACCTATGTTTGATACTAGCAGACTTCCCTTTGCCCGGAATGTCCTTTTCGACAGTGCTAGTCTCCTTTTTATGTCCTCCTTGCTCCGTCCGTCATATGTTATTTTGCTGCCTAGGTAGCAGATTTCCCTAAGGTCATCTACTCCGTGATCACCAGTGCTGATGTTTAGTTCCTCAACGTTCTCATTTCTGTTACTTCTCATTACTTCCATTTGATCTCAAGCCATATTCTCTACTCATTAGACTGTTCTTTCCATTCAGCGTATCCTATAATCCTTCTTCACTTTCACTGAGGGTAGCAATGTCATCAGCGAATCTTATCATTGGAATCATTTCACCCTGAATTGTAATCCCACTCTAGAATTTTTCTTTTATTTCCCTCATTATTTCCTCGATCTATAGATTGAACAATAGGGGTGAATGACTATATCCCTGCCTTACTCTCTTTTTAATCCGAGTACTTCGTTGTTGGTCTTCCAGTCTTATTGTTCCCTCTTGATTCTTGTACGTATATTACCCGTCTCTCCCTACAGCTTACCCCTATTTATCTCAGAATTTTGAACATCTTGCACTTTTTTAGATTGTCGAACTCTTTTTCCAGCTCGACAAATCCAATAAATGTATCTTGATTTTTCTTCGGCCTTGCTTTCTTTATCAATCGCAGCGTCAGAACTGCCTCTGTTTAGCGAAGTTGAAGGTACAACTTTTCTAAATCCAACTGATCGTCATCTAATATATCCTCAGTTATGTTTTCCAGTCTTCTGTATATCGTTCTAGTCAGGAAATTGGATGCATGGGCTGACTGTGCGATAGTTCTCGTACTTGTTGGCTCTTGTTATCTTCGGAATTGTGTGAATGACGTTTTACCAAAAGTCTGAGGGTATAACACCAGTCTCACATATTTTACACGAGTGTGAGTAGTCGTTTTGTTGCCGATTCCTCCAACGATTTTAGAAATTATGGTGGAATTTTATCCCTAGTCCGGTCTGCTTATATGATCGTAAACCTTCCAGAGCTCTTTTAAATTCTGATTCTGATACAGGATCCCTTGTCGCACCTGAATCTATTCCTCTCTCTTCTCTTATCACATCAGACAAATCTTCAGTACACTCTTTCCATCTGTCCGCTCTCTCCTCTGCATTTAACAGTGGAATTCTCGTTGCACAGTTAATGTTACCACCCTTGCTTTTAATTTCACCTAAGGTTGTTTTGACTCGTCTGTCTACTGAGTCAGACCTTCCGACAATCAATTCTCCACGTTTTTCATACAGCCATTTCGTCTTAACATCCTTACACTTCCTATTTATTTCATACCTCAGCGACTTGTATTTCTTCGTTTCTCAATTTCTCTGAACATTTTTGTACTTCTTTCTTTCATCAATCGACTGAATTATTTCTTCTGTTACCCAAGGTTTCTTCGCAGTTATCTTGTTTCTGCTTATGGTTTTCTTTCCAACTTCAGTGATTGCCTTATTTAGAAGTGTCCATCTCTTGTCAACTGTACTGCCTGTTAAGCTATTCCTCACTGCAGTTACTACAGTCTTAGAGAAGTTCAAGGGTATGTCTTCCTCCTTAGCACTTCAGTATCCCACTTCTTCGAGTATTGATTCTTCCTGACAAATCTGTTAAACTTCAACCTATGCTTCATCACTAGTACATTTTGATATGCTCCTGGGTATGCCTTACAATTCAGTATCCGCTGCAGAACCTCTGTCTGACCATGGTGTAATCTAACTGAAATCTTCCCGTATCTCTCGCCCTTTTCAAAGTATACCTTTTTTAACAGAGTATTCGCTATTACTAGCTAATATTCATTGTATAACTCAATTAGTCTTTCTCCTCTCCAGCCCCTACTACCAAACCCACATTCTTCGGTAACCCTTTCTTCTACTCCCTCCTCTCCAACCGCATTCAAATCCCCCATGATAATTAGATTTTCATCCACCTTTACGTACTGCACTGAGTATCCTCATATACTTCCTCTGTCTCTTCCTCTTCAGCTTGCGGGGACTGATGACCTCAGAAGTTAAGTCCCATAGTGCTCAGAGCCATTTGAATCTCTTCAGCTTGCGACGTCGGCACGTATACCTGAACTATCGTTGGCGTTGATGGTTTGTTGTCGATTCTGATAAGAGAAACCCTATCACTGAACTGTCCACAGTAACACACTTTCTGCCTTACCTTGCTATTAGTAATCAATCCTACTCCCGTTATGCCATTTTCTGTTGCTGTTGATACTCATCTGACCAGAAATCCTTGTCTTCTTTCATTTCACTGACCCTCCACTATACATCGATTAAGCCCCTGAATTTTCCCTTTCACATTTTCTCGTTTGCCTACCAAGTTCAAACTTCGACTATTTGCAAGTGGAGAGATCATCATGGCACTTTTTTCAGTTACAGGTAACATGGCCTGTGGATACATATTACGTGTCTTTAATGCAGTGGTTTCCATTGCTTCCGCATCCTCATGCCCTTGATCACTACTGATTCTTTCGTCTTTTAGGGTCAGGTTATCACCCCAAAGGCAAGAGAGTGCCCTGAACCTCTGTCCGCTTCTTCGCCCTCTTTGACAAGGTCCTTGGCAGTACGGGGTGGCTTCGGTGTTGGAAATCATCGGCCGCCGTTGGTGGTGATTTTTGTTCAGAATTTAAGAACTGGCGAGGTTCGAACCCGGGACTGAGGACGTTTCGATTACTAGTTCTTTTTTTTTTTTTAAGGCTGGTTAGGGGGCAAAGTGCGCATGGATCACAGCCCGAGGCCTGGCCACAATGCCCCGTTCCCCCCTCAGAACTAAAAAGGGTGGAGGGCATATGATCCAAAAGGCCAAAAATTTATTAATTTTGTTTACCATGACCAACTTGTCGCAAAAGCTCTTGCTATGGCATGTCTCATAACATCGAGGCGAAGATAAATCAAAGCCAGTGGGCTACCAAACAACAAAAAAACAAAAGATGTCGTTTCGTTACGACGTGAGAACGCTCTATGGTACTATTCGATGCGGAATTATCGATGCATATCTTCTCATATCAATGTTGTTGCTGTTGGTAGTTGCATCTTAACAAATAAAAAGAACGTTTCGTGGTTGGACCTCTCCTCTCATGGATAATTCAGTTGAGATGTGAGTTATGAAATGTGCTCCAGAGAAAATTTTGTCAAGTATTGCTGATATTTGTGGTTCTGTACGACTGCATGATGTCGTTCGTTCATGTAGTTCCAAACCTCGAGGACTGTCTTCTCACAGTCACCAAAAAAGTTGTGGACGGCATGGCCACGTATGCAAGTCACAGTATTCGTTTTTGCTCTCGGAAAATTCTCATCATCCGTGAAGAAAGCGGTTGTGCAGTTACCCGATCGGGAGCAACGCGTGTGAGGAAAGCCAACATTGGCACACCAAATGCAGGCCCGGATCCTGTGGGGAGGGGGGGGGGGGGGAGGGAGCAAACAGGAGTATCTGCCCCGAGAGGCAATTTCAGGGGGGCTAAATTCATATTCTTGAAGAAAAAAACTCTGTTTTACAAAAGCGCCTAGCATCCATCACACGATGGTCTATCTGTTATTCACATGATTTTCAAACGCATCCCTGTTGGGTTTTAAACACTTTTGAATGTTGATTTCTGAACGAATCATAAGTTCATTTTTGAATGCATGCATAGTGTACGTAATTCTACTAGGTGAATCCCGTCGCATCTAGAAATAAAAAACTTTCCCGCAGACAAAAGGGGATGGAGCTATATTAGTTGAGCCGAATAAATCCGAACGGGTGAATGTCAATCGCTGTTTGTTCATGTGGTTGACTGGATGTGCAAATAGTCACCGTTGTTGTAATTATTAGCGAAATCCGTAGATTCAAACTACCTGAGTGGAAATCATCGGCTAACAGGAATAACAGAAACAAAATATTACATATTATCTTCTCTATGTATCTAAGAAAATTAAATTTTGACAGAAAATTTTTGCGAGGTCGCTACACTACTGAAAGCCAGTTGTGTAGTCCCCGGTCAGCAGCCGCTTCAGTTCTCAGAAGAGAGCGGAAAACGATCACGTAATGATGCCGCCAATGTTAGCGAAGTTAACCGGAGAATAAGTTTTGAAAATCACAGAAATAGTTGCAGAATTAGTGATGACGAGATTGTTTGTTAGAACGAGGAAGGAGAAGAATCGGTGACATCACATAAATTATATGGAAGAATATGACGATTCCGCTTTCATATAAAAATTTCGTACTACATACATAAAAAAAAAGTTTTGCATCACCTCGGTTCCTAGAGTTCCGGAACCTGTACAGAAAATTGGAATAGAGATCAACATAAACATCATTTCCGCTCATTTTATCGCTCAACGTTGCGTATTGTACCACAATACAGCGATACCTTCAGATGTTGTGGTCCAGGCTGCTGCACACACCGGTACCTCTAATACCCAGTAGCTCGTCCTCTTGCATTGATGCATGCCTGTATTCGTCGTGCCATACTGTCCTAAAGTTCATCAAGGCACTGCTGGTCCACATTGTCCCACTCCTCAACAGAGATTCGGTGTAGATCCCTCAGAATGGTTAATGGGTCACGTCGTCCATAAATCTAACCCAGGCATGTTCGATAGGGGTCATGTCGAGAACATCCTGGCCACTCTAATCGAGCGATGTCGTTATCGTAAAGGAATTCATTCACAAGATGTGCACCATGAGGGCGCGAATTGTCGTCCATGAAGGCGAATGTCTCACCAATATGCTGCCGATCTGGTTGCAGTATCAGTCGGAGGATGGCATTCACGTATCGTACAGCAATTACGGCGCCTTCCATGACCACCAGCGGCGTACATCGACGCCACATAATGCCACCCCAAAACAGCAGGGAACCTCCACGTTGCTGCACTCACTCAAAGTGTGTTTGAGGCGTTCCGTGGACCACAGCTGTGCCATATACTCTGACAGTTGAGGGTGATGTCAAATATACAAACCGCGTGGTCGGTAAACGGTATGGGCCGCACACTTCGGTAACTCTTGTCCCCCTAACAATGGAGCGCGAAACGTAAACCCGATCGCTGCAGGTAGATGAATGGCTAGTATAGTGTGTAAAGCGGGACCGTTCTCCTTGAACGTCTTTCCGCGAGTCCACAAGCTAGAGGTTATCGACAATTGTGGCAAGATCAGCTCACAGACAATGACGCAGTAACAGGTCTCTGGGCGTTACAGTGCAGTTTAAATCCCCTTCTAGTACCGAGGCGTCCTGCCGTCCTAGAATGAGGGCCACGACCCCATCTAAAAAAAAATAAAGTGGTTCTCTCCCGACGCCGACCCGATTCGGGCGACTCATAGTATGATTTCTTTAGATGGTGAGATCAGTACATCTGGCGTCAGGGAGATACTCGACCTTGTGAGTAGCTACACCCTCAGGGAGGAGGACCGCAACTCCACTACAGTGGCAGACAGAAGTGAAACCTCCAGAAGTTGTTGGGTGCAGCGTTTGAGGCCACCAAGGTCAGCCTCATCAAAGCTGCCAATGCAGCCGTGGTCACTGTGACGTCACCGTGCCAGATACAGCTCAGGGGGCGCCTCCGCCATTAGCGTGCACAGGGTACTCTGATTCTTCTTCGTGTCGCCCACCCGGGAGTCAGATATGGCACTCGGGAGCCGCTGGAGAGTGCTGTCAGTGGAGAGCTCCGCGCATGCTCAGTGACAGCAGGCGAGGGCACTGCAGTCGCTGCGACATCGTGAGGGGGGGGGGTGGGTTGCCACATTAGGGATGCGGTGTAGTCCTATCCGACGCCTGAATGGCAGTCTTTTGCATCATCCGATGGCGAGTCCTCGTCCTGTTTATGCATTCGAAAAGGCAATGATTCTTAAATGGCTCTGAGCACTATGGGACTTAACTTCTGAAGTCATCAGTCCCCTAGAACGTAGAACTACTTAAACCTAACTAAGCTAAGGACATCACAAACATCCATGCCCGAGGCAGGATTCGAACCTGCCGCCGTAGCGGTCGCGCCTAGAGCCGCTCGGTCACCCCTGCCGGCGCGGGCGGCAGTCATCCGACGCTATCTCGTCGGTAGGAAGACAGATGTCGTTACAGCTCCTGGTTCAACAGCCATCTTCTCAGGAAGATCAGCCTGTGGGTGCGAATCGTCGTTTTCCTTAGACAGCTCAGCGCGAGAGAAAGTGGAAAGATGTGTCTGGTCCGCCGCGCTGACTGCGACCATCGATGCCGCCATGGTGTGTCGGCACTGCGCATGAACATTTGTCGTTTTCACAGTCGCCGTGTAGGTGAGAGGAAGTGCAGTAGGCGTCGCAAGGGGCCAGTGTCTGAAGCAATCTGTATTGGCCTTCCTCGTCGCAAGCATGCGGCTGTCCGTCGTATATATGAGTATGATTGCAGTTTGCGATAAGTAAGGACTTCAGTCTCGATTTGTCGCACGCGCCTTAAGACGTAGTATGTCTCAAACCTTTGCTGGGTGACTGATAACGTTACTATGCGGTTTTATCGCTGTCATCAAATCTGGCGTGATTTAAAACAGGCTCTCGAAGACTCTCAGACCTCACAGCACCTATATGGTCACCACAATGCCTAAATTTGAGATCACGAGCGTGTCTGCGCAAGTTTTTCAGTACACATCTTCACATTTATCAGTTTTATGTAGACGAAGCTGCTAGTAATCTTCATTGTGGCCTGGCAGTACGACTGTGCCACGGCGCTCACTAGAGAGTGACGTGATGCACTTGCTGCGGGGAGAAGGCAAGCAGGAAGCACTCGCGCGCTGCATGACAGGCGGCACGTAAACAAGACGTCCTGCCTCACAGCTGCCTAGAAGCAGGATACCTCTAGACAAAGGATCTACAGCACCAGGCCAGCATAGAGAACTACCCGTATATGCAAACTGCCATCGGACAGAAGATCACGACTGTAATGTAGAGGTCCTATGCGGTGCTACTCATGCTGACGTTTTTTTGTGAGTGTAGCTGTCAGTGTTTTACACAGACGTCATCCTCTGATAACAACGTATGTCATGTCGGAGATTTAGAAATGTGTTACTGTGTTACACGGAACGTATCAGTAATTCGCCGCTGGACATGATAGTCTGAAAACCAACCGCACCTTACTTTTCCTAACTATGCTGGCTAAAGCGCACAATTTATGAGGAAAAACATAAAGAGCGCAAAATATTCTTTCCAGGTATGACATTTTTTACAGTGAAGTAATCAGTACTGTTTCAGCCTGGCGTGAATTTTCACGGCTTACTCTACACTTGCATCCTCTATAGAGTAGCTCGAGTTTCCCGGGCCGCGTCACCTTCTCCCTCATCGCCTCCCTTGCTCCCCCTTCCCCCTGTCCTCCCACCTTTCAGCTTACATGTACAACAACGTCAGTGTCTATACAAAGCACCGTGAATTGCATCTCAGACTACACTTCCCACATTCTTCAACGTATCAGGGTTCCTTCTCTATCCAGTCGCGTACGCAGTACAGGAAGAGTGGCTCCATGGACTGCTCTGTGCGCCCTGTAATAACTCTTGTCGAGCCTTCGCGGTCCTTGCGCTAACGATCTGTACCCAGGTACGAGTGTATTCCCAGATTCCTCAGTTGGTAGCTGCCCTTGAGCTTTTGCGAGCAAGTTTCCGCGTGATAAGTGCGTCTTTCTTCGGGTTTTTCGGCGTTCCACGATCGATTATCGCTGGAATTCTGTTTACCTCTCCAGGTCGACCCAACTTTGGTGAATCCGTTAAACCAACTGGCACATACAAGGCACCGTCATTTCACTTCTACAACTTGCGTCAGCCCAGGCGAGTAAAATACATCCCAGTTCTTCACTGTTTGACAGAACAGAGAAATTTTTGGACAGAAATAATCACAGAAAATGATGGACGACATGAAGCACAGAACAGACGTAATCGAGATGGAGCGGTTCGTTTATAACGAAACGTGGTAGAGATTTCACTACACTGGGAAGAAGGATAACAGACATAAATAATGTTCGTGGTCGACACAGGTCAGACTCCCAACATGAAAACCGATATCCAACTCTCAGAAATAAATATGCCTTCTTCGGGCACTAATGCACAATTTGCATCTGTTATTCATGGTGGCTACCAAACTGTTCAGTATTGTTTGAAGGAAAATTTCCCACTCCTCCCTAAAGGCGGTTTTCAGTTCTTGCCCGGTCTGGTGAGGTGGCATTCGTTCTGAACACGTGTGCATCCCAGGCATACTCCATAGGGTTTAAGTTTGGAAGCAAGGTGGCCATTCCATACGTTCATCACTTTCCAGTGTGTCCCACATCTCAGCAGTCTCACGTGGGCGACATAAACCACCCATAAACAGGAAATAGCGACCTAGCGCATCCTTAAATGGAAATCATCCAGAATAATCTCCCTGCAGTACTGTTGTGCTGTATGTGGTGACGGTACTCAAGATTCAAGACAGAACCTCAGCACAGTCGATAAGTGGCGCTCGAAATACTCGTAGCACAGGGTCTGTTTGGGTTGGCAGTACGAACTATACCGAGGTCCGTCAGGGGCCACGGCTGCCAACCCATGGGGATCACGTGTGCTCATAGCGATTGGTCGATACCTCGTTAAATACCGGAGCACTGAGCTATGGCGGTCTCTTCATTACGCCGAGTCGTTTACAGTCTCCCAGTTACCAACGAGTCTTCAAGCTGCAGTGTTCGTCCGTCGTCTCCGAGACTTACGTTCCATAGGCATCGTGGGTCCACTCTGGAAGCTATATGGCATCAGTCAGAGGCACAGTGACAGGACTTCAATATTTTAGAGGCCTTATAATAATTTCCAACGTCTAATTGTACGTCTAATTTCAGAAGAAGAAGCATCATTTAAATTGAGTATTTCTTCATAAATAATAAATATAATTTTTTTTTTTGCTAAGTGTTGGAAATCTTTCTGATTGAAGATAACCTACGCTGTCCTCCTGCATTCCCTACAAAGTGGCACACTCGGCAGTGTACTCGGCACAAAGATGAGTGTTCAGCCAGTAATCATAATGGCTGCTCGGACCATAACGCCTAGGCCATACCGATGACTTTCATGGAAGTGCAACGTGTCCCCCACCTTCATCAGCCTTTCTTAATCGCGAGATGACAGTTCTGGGCATACCCATTACTGTGGCCACAGTAGGACACTTTGACCATTAGCGAGACATCCATCTGTCGCCCATGTTCGTAACCACTCTAATGATGTCTCGCAGGCGTGTTTCCGTATCACACAGAAGGTCGCACTAATCGGTTCCACAGAAACTTTCGTCAAACACCGTATTGCACGAACCGTTGAAATCGTTCAGAGCATACAGGCTTCGCTGCAGTTCGCGTCCCGCCTTCTACATTTACTTTTATGACCATTGATCGGGTGTTCGGAGCAATTGTCAGTTGTTCCAAAGCGAACGTCGGTTGTTCCTTATCAGTTGTCAAGCAGTGTAATTCTACACCTTCTACAGCGTTCCAAAGGTCTTGCAAGGGGGAGTGACTAATATTTTGTCGATTAAACCTGTTAACATACACACTCACCTTAACAATAGAAAGGCCGATACAAAGTTAAAGTCACTTAAATGGTCCAATCCTCTACTAGAAAAAGAGTCCCAAAATATCTAAGAGTAACTCTTGATAGAACCTTGTGCTACAAGAAAACACCGCAGCAAAGCTGAGAACGCGCAGTAACATCATAACAGAATCCGAGCGGTTTCTATTGTGGCACAGGAGCTACAATATTTCGATGTTCTTCCTTAGAACTCATCTACTTTGCTGTTGAGTACTGTGATCCATTCTCGCTTAATGATTTACATGTGAGAAAAATCTATGTTTAGCTATAACGGGCGCTCAAAAAGAAACGAGCCGGAGTCTGGAATGGGCAAACCGGTGGTAGGAGGGTAACATCGTGGCATGAGTAACGAGGTGTGGTTCCGACGACCAAAGCGTGTCATTTCACAGCCCTTCGCTACAGGGCACGCGAGCACGTCACGTCACTATACAGAGCCAGCAGCAGCACGCATTAACGCTGCCAGTCGCATTGCAAACAGTGACATAGAGGCGTCGAAAGAAGAGCAAAGAGATGTTGTTCGTTTTCTGACAGCGGAAGGAGTAGGAAGAACGGACAATCGACGAATATCACAAGTGTACGGCGAACACTGCATGTCCCTTGCAAGGATCAAGGCATTGCCGATGACATCGTCCAGGTGATGGATGCACTCATTACCCAGGACCGCAGAGTGACAGTAAAAGCTATAGACGCCGTGTCGGATTGAGCGTTGGAAGTATTCACACCATCATGAAGGAACGGCTGCACATGTGCAAAGTGTGTGCCCAAAGGGTGCCCCACAATCTTCAACCACACCAGGAAGCATGTCGAATGGCCCACTGTCTTGCTCATCTGCAGCGCTATAGTCGGGAAGGGAATGCGTTCCTGGCACGAGTGGTGGCTGGAGATGAGTCACGGTGTCATCACTTCGAACCAGAATCAAAACGAAAAAGTCTGCAGTGGAAGCATCCGGAGTCACCACCACAAAAAAAAAAGCCAAGGCCATCCACACGAGTGCAGGAAAGGTTATGCTGACGTTCTTCTTTGACCAAGATGGTCCCCTTCTGATCCACTTCCTGCAGCACGTGACAACAGTGAATGCCCGGTGTTACTCGCAAACCTTGACCACCCTTCGCCAAGCGATCAAATCAAAACGACCGTGCAATCGCACCCGTGGGGCCATTCTGCTCCACGACAGTTCAAAGCCTCATATGGCCAACACAGTCGCGGCACTCCTGCAGAAATTCAAACGGGAGGTTCTCGGCCACCGTCCATACAGACAGGACCTCTCTCTATATGATTATGTCATTTTTGGTCCTCTTAAAAAGGCTCCTAGGGGCAAACGATTCACCTCGGACGACGGTGTCCGGCTGGTTCACATCGCAGTCCCGGGAATTTTATGAGACAGCCATTCACCGCCTTGTGTCACAGTGGGACAAGTGTCTCAACAGTCAGGGTCAAAAGTTGTAGCATAGAGTTACTGGTTTCTGTAATTATACCTCCGGCTCATTTCTTTTTGAACCCCTTTATGTAGCGATGAGGACAATTACAGGTTCCGTCATATCTACCCCACTTCAATAGCTTAAGCACACTCCACCCCAGGATCTTCGAAGCAGAATGCGCTTCTCAAGAATCTAATTAAATCCCGTATCTCCCAATTCATTCAAGTGTACCTGCACTTAGAATAAGCAGATTACAGTCCAGGCAGCCAGCTATAATATTGGCAGAATCGCTGTAAGCAGTGTATTACCAAACGAGGAGGCAGTTGTCAGGAACGTGGAATAACATAGCCCGTGAGGAATATCACACCCTCGTAAGCCTTGGTACAAGACCAGTCGGCATGGAATTACTGCGACGTGCTTGGACGAAATTGACAAGGTTCATACAGGCCGTGGTATCTGTGCAAAGAGTCTCTTCCGTTGGGAGAGCCATCATTCTCTCAATGTGACTGTGACAACGAACATCAGACCATCACACACACTATCACTAAGCCGTAGCAGACGAGCTTACCGTAGAAATCTAGAAGATTCCTTCGAAGTGGCAGAGGCAGTCCTAAAATGGATTGAAATCTGTGATAGTAATTTGTAGACTTAGTGTCTTAGTTCTATTTATTTTGTAAAATTTCTACATGTTAGGTGCACTTCAGTTCACATTGGCGCACGCTACATAAATTCATACTTACACACGAGCAAACGAGAAAGTATCCGCGATTACATTAGTTGGAGCAGAAGAATTACTTTTGTACCTCCGAATCACGTTTATTCCTAGTTCTGGTTCTAGTAAATGACATTGGACGGCAGGTACACACTCACAGAAGCGACGCGAAGCGAACAGCTCGGTGTAGAAATAGCCGCAAAGGGGAGCGGCACGGAACACGTGCGGTGGACACACCTGCGCGCTTTGACCGCCTTCATTAAAACGCGCCCCGCCCGTGTGCTTTTATCCGCCTGGGCTTCGTAGCCTGACGATAGAACTGAATAATTCAGCGCCAAATGGCTGTTTCATAAGCTGCCCCGTAAAAAGGCTCGGCGGTCTCCCCACGTTGACGTGTATCCCCCGCCCCTCCCCTCCCCCATCCCCACCTCCACCTCATTCCTCTCTATTTATATCGTCGGGTACGCCTGGCCAAACTACAGTCCTGTGTTCCCGCTTCATGTCGAACGATTACGCGCACACTTGTACAGCTTGATCCACACCATGGTACCGGCTGTCGTGAGCTACACACAACCGGCCACACACGACGCCGTAGACAGATGTGAGCACTGTTTCCAATGTAATGAATTAATTAAAATGATCTCTTTGATCTGACTACAAAAGCCATAGTTTCCACACAGCTGCAATTTCACTTATTAAACAACCAGTTTCGATCATAAACGAGCCATCTTCGGGTATAATCTGACATCATAATCAGATGTATCGCAAAAAATAACCAACCAAATAACAACCATCATGTCATAAACCACTATGTTAACCCACCTATTAACCTGGACCACATACAGTACACAGTAGAACTGTGGTAAGCACTCGACATTATGTGAAAAGCGACAAACCAGTGATATTTTATTGTAACACGAATAATTAAAAGCTGTCCCTGACGGAAGATTTTCGACGGAGACATCTGAAAACTTTTGAATGACTCGATAGATGAGTAATTATAAACTTACTTGAAATCTGAGTCAGTTCATAAAGATAACGACGCACTTGTAAGAATTGCTGTGGCCAAAAATTTTCATGGTTGCACTAGACACACTTGTATAATTTTATACTCCCCGGTGCGTCCATTACGAGGAGCTGCCACCAGTTCAATACCTACATCTACGTAGATACTTCGCAAGCTACTGTACGGTGAGTGGCGGGGGGTACCTTGTACCATTACTTGTCGTTTCCTTTTCTGTTCCACTCGCAAATAGACAGAGGGAAAAACGACTGTGTGTATGCCTCCGTACAAACGCTAATTTCTCCTTTCTTATCTTCGTGGTCCTTACGCGCAGTATAATCGTTCCGTAGTCGGCTTCAAATGCTGATTCTCTAAATTGTCTCAGTTATGTTTCTCGGAAAACAAAGTCTCCTTCCCTCCAGGTATTAGCATCTCAGTTACCGAAGCATCTCCGTAACACTTACGTTGTGTTCGAATCTCCCGGTAACAAATCTAGCAGCCAGCCTCTGAATTGCTGGGATATATTCTCTCAATCCGACCTGGCACGGATACCGAACAGTCGAGCAGTATACTCGAGAATAAGCAATATACTCAATAATAGTTCGCACCAGCGTCCTATATGAAATCTGTTTTATAGGTGGACCACTCTTTCCTTAAATTCTTCTAACAAGCCGATTTTGACCATTCGCCTTCTCTACCACAGTTCTCACACGCTCGTTGCACCTCATATCGCATTCCAACGTTACGCCCAGATATTTAAACGACTCGACTGTATCAAGCAGGACACTACTAATACTGAATCCGAACAGCACAGGTTTGATCTTCCTATTCGACGGCATTAAATTACATTTTTCCACATATAGGGCTAGCTGCCATTCATCAGACCAACTGGAAATTTTATGTAAGTAGTATCTTCCTACAGTCACTCAACTACGACGCCTTACCGTACACCACGACATCATCAGCAAACAACCTAACTGCTGCCCACAGTGAACGCCAAATCATTTGTGTATACATCTAACAACAGCGGTCCTATCACTCTTTCCTGGGGCGCTCCTGACGATACTATTGTCGCTGACGAACACTCGCCGTCGAAGAAGACATACAATAGTGTCGAGGTCCGGTGTGCCGGCCGGTCTGTGGATGGTTTTTAAGCCGGTTTTCCATCCGCCTCGGCGAATGCGGGATGGTTCCCCCTATTCCGCCTCAGTTACTCTGTCGGCGATTGCTGCGCAAACACGTACGCCATAATAACTCTACCACGCAAACATCTGGGGTTACACTCTTCTGGTGTGAGACGTTCCCTGGAGGGGAGAGGAGAGGGACTGGGAGGGGGGGGGAGGGCCTGGGAGGGGGGGGGACTTGGGACCGAACTGCACAATAAATGGTTCAAATGGCGCTGAGCACTATGGGACTTAACACCTTAGGTCATCAGTCCCCTAGAAAGTAGAACTGCTGCAACCTAACTAACCTAAGGACATCACACACATCCATGCCCGAGGCAGGCTTCGAACCTGCGACCGTAGCAGTAGCGCGGTAACGGACAGAAGCGCCTAGAACCGCTCGGCCACCACAGCGGCGAACCGCACAATAACCCAGGGTTCGTTGTGGGGCGGCGGTGGGGTGAGTGGTCTGCTGTAGCCTGTCGTGGGGCTACGGCGGGGACGAAGCCTCTCCGTCGTTTCTAGGTCCCCAGTTCAATGCAATACAATTTCGTGTGAGAAAAGGGCAAGCTGAATGTCGCACGAGCGATGCTTTCTAAATCCATGTAAATTCGTGCACACAAGCTTCTCAGTCTCAATAAAGTTTATTATGTTCGAACTGAAAAGATTTTCAAGGATTCTGCAACAAATAGAAGTAGTTTTGAAGTTTATGAAGTAGTTTTGAAGTTTAGGAGGAGAGGGGAGAGAAGATGAAAGGACAGGATAGGCCACTATGAAAATAGATGCATCAAACAACCGTGTCACGGAACGGCACTAAGCCGTGGTTTCACAGCGTCGTACTAGGCCAGTATATATGGGAAATCAAACCCTATTCATTATGATGGTGGCAGAGAGCTGGACGACTTCATGAAATGTACAGCAAGACAAGTCACTCCAGCGCTCCAGGGCTGGGATCGCAAGGGAAAGTCTAGAAAGCAATAGCTGTAAGGGAAACTACCTAGATCAGAGGAAGGACTTTTCTGCAACGATTTCCCTGTGTGCGTGAATTGTTTCTGGCAGCGAGACATTTAGATTGAGCCATTTCCAGATTTTCTAGCTCCCCTGCCATGTCCAAGCTTCTGACATTTCACGGCCCGACTCATAGAACATTATCCTTTCGTTGGTTGTTCAGTCTTTTTCTCATGGTCACCTCTCCTTTGGCCGTCCCCTCCTGGAGATCTGATTGGGGGACTATTCCGCAACCTTCTGCCACTGGAGAGATCATCATAACACTTTGTCAACTACAGGTCACACGTCATGTAAATACACGTCAAGCGTCTTTAACGCAGTGGTTTCCATTTCCTTCTGAATCCTCATCCTCGTCGTCATTGGCGACTCTTCCGCCTATAGGGGCAGTGTCCCACCCCAAGAACAAGAGACTGCCTCCGGAATCCAAACTGATCTTCCCGGAGGTCAACTTCTACCAGCTTTTCCAGTCTTCTGTAAAGAAATCGAGTTAGTACTCGTATTTTACGAACATGACTTATTCAATTGATAGTTCGGTAACATTCGCATGTGCCAGCACCAGCTTTCTTTGGAACTGGAATTATTACATTCTTCGTGAAGTCCAAGGATATTTCGCCCGTCTCATACGTGTTCCATATCAGATGGAAGAGTTGTCATGGCTGGTACTCCTAAGGCTATCACTAACGCCGGCGGAGTATCGTCTGCTCCCGGGGACTTGTTGTGACTTAGATCTTTCAGTGCTCTGACAAATTCTTCTCGCAGTATCGTATCTGCCATCACATTTTTATCTACTTCATCTTCCATTTCAATAATATCGTCCTCAAGTACATTTTCTTTGTATAGATCCTCTATATACTCCTCCCACCTTCCAGTTTTCCGTTCTTTGATTAGGACTGCATTTAGATCTAAGCTCTTGATACCCACACAGCTGCTTCTCTTTAATTTTCCTGTAGACGGCATTTATCTTTCCCCTAGCTATATATGCTTCTAATTCTTTACATTTATTCTCTAGACATTCCTACTTAGTTATTTTGCACTTTTTAACAGTGTCATTTTTCAGACGTTTATATTTTCTTTCGCCTGTCCCGTTTACTACATTTTTATATTCTCTTATGTCATCTATTAAATTCAATATATCCTCTGTTATCAAAGGATTTCTATTAGGCATCGCCTTTTCGCCTATTTGATCGTGTGCTGCTTTCACTATACCATCTCTCAAAACTACCCATTCGGATTATACTGTATGCCCTTCCTCTGTTCCTGTCAGTCGTTGTCCAATGCTCCCCTTGAAACTCTCAAAAATGTCTCGTCCTTTCAATTTTACCAGATCATATCTACTTATTTTCTTACCTTTTTGCAGTTTCTTCAGTTTTAATCTACAGTTTATAACCAATAAATTATAGCCAGAGTCCACATTTGCCCCTGTAAACGTCTTACAATATGAAATCTGGTCCCGAAATCTTACATTATTATTTTCTTATCTTATTATATACGAAAAGCCAAAGAAATTGGTATAGCCATGCGTTCAAATACAGAACAACAAATCTTTGGCGCAGTTGTTAGATCGGTTACTGCTGCTACAATGGCAGGTTATCAAGGTTTAAGTGAGTTTGAATGTGACGTTATAGTCGGCGCATCTCCGATGTAGCGATGAAGTGGTGATTTTTCCCTTAGGACCATTTCACGAGTGCACCGTGAATGTCAGGAATCCGGTTAAATATCAAATTTCCGACGTCGCTTCGACCGGAAAAAGATCCTGCAAGAGCGGGACCAACGACAACTGAAGAGAATATTTCAACCAGACAGGAGTACAGCCCTTCCGCAAATTGCTGCAGATTTCAATGCTGGGCAATCAACAAGTGTCAGCATGCGACCAATTCGACGAAACATCATCGATATGTGTTTTCGGAGCCGAAGGCCCACTCGTGTATCCTTGCTGACTGACGACAAAAACTTTTATGCCTCGCCTGTGTCTTTCAACACCGACACTGCGCTGTAGAGGACTGGAAACACGTTGCCTGGTCGGACGAGTCTCGTTTCGAATTGTATCGAGCGGATAGACGTGATCGGGTATGGAGACAACCTCATGAATCCATGGACCCTGCATGTGAGCAGGGGACTGTTCAAGCTGTTGTGGTGCGTGTTCAGTTGGAGTGCTATGGGATCCCTGATAGGTCTAAAAACAATGTGACAGGTGAAACGTACTTAATAATCCTGTCTGATCAACTGCATCCATTCGTGTCCGTTGTGCGTTTCGAGCAGGTGTTGACAGGTGTGAAAATTACCGAACTATCAGTTTAATAAGTCACACCTGCAAAATACTAACACGAATTCTTTACAGAGGAATGGAAAAACTGGTAGAAGTCGACCTCGAGGAAGATCAGTTTGGATTCCTTAGAAATATTGGAACACGTGAGGCAATACTGACCTTGTGACTTATCTTAAAAGAAAGATTAAGGAAAGGCAATACTACGTTTCTAGCATTTGTAGACTTAGATAAAGCTTTTGACAATGTTGACTGGAATACTCTCTTTCAAATTCTAAAGGTGGCAGAGGTAAAATACAAGGAGGGAGAGGCTATTTACAATTTGTACAGAAACCAGATGGCAGTTATAAGAGTCGAGGGACATGAAAGGGAAGCAGTGGTTGGGAAGGGAGTGAGACAGGGTTGTAGCCTCTTCCCGATGTTATTCAATCTGTGTGTTGAGCAAGCAGTAGAGGAAACAAAAGAACAATTCGGAGTAGGTATTAAAATCCGTGGAGAAGAAATAAAAACTTTGAGGTTCGCGGATGACATTGTAATTCTGTCAGAGACAGGAAAGGGCTTGGAAGAGCAGTTGAACGGAATGGACAGTATCTTGGGAAGGAGGATGTAAGATGATCATCAACAAAAGCAAAACGAGGATAATGGAATGTAGTCGAATTAAGTCGGGTGACACTGAGGGAATTATATTAGGAAATGAGACACTTAAAGTAGTAAAGGGGTTTTGCTACTTGGGGAGCAAAATAACTGATGATGGTCGAAGTAGAGAGGATATAAAATTTAGACTGGCAATGGCAAGGAAAGCGTTTCTGAAGAAGAGAAATTTGTTAACATCGAGTATAGATTTAAATATCAGGGAGTCGTTTCTTAAAGTATTTGCATGGAGTGTAGCCATGTATGGAAGTAAAACGTGGACGATAAATAGTTTAGACAAGAAGAGAATAGAAGCTTTCAAAATGTGGTCCTACAGAAGAATGCTGAAGATTAGATGGGTAGATCACATAACTAATGAGGAGGTATTGAATAGAATTGGGGAGAAGAGGAGTTTGTGGCACAACTTGACACGAAGAAGGGACCGGTTGGTAGAACATGTTCTGAGGCATCAAGGGATCACAGATTTAACATTGGAGGGCAGCGTGGAGGGTAAAAATCGTAGAGGGAGACCAAGAGATAAATACATTAAGCAGGTTCAGAAGGATGTAGGATGCAGTAAGTATTGAGAGATGAAGAAGCTTGCACAGGATAGGGTAGCATGGAGAGCTGCATCAAACCAATCTCAGGACTGAAGACCACAACAACAACATTCAAGTAACCTTTCGATATTCGTTTATATTGAACCCAAAAAGTCATTGCTGTCAAGTTTTGTTTTAATTAACTTTCTGTGCCTAGTGTTCAAATGGCACTCAGGACTATGGGACTTAACATCTATGGTCATCAGTCCACTAGAACTTAGAACTACTTAAACCTAACTAACCTAATGACATCACACAACAACTAGCCATCACGAGGCAAAGAAAATCCCTGACACCGCTGGGAGTCGAACCCGGGAACCCGGGCATGGGAAGCGAGAACGCTACCACACGTGGCTAGTGTTGTGTCAGTTCAACTGCTTTTTAGGACTGCTTAGAACTCTGGAACTTTTTTGCTAAATATTCGCCAGTTAATCACAACGATTTTAATAGTCTTGTCTGAGAGAGAATTTATGTGGCTCTTGGCTCTTACACTATCACTTCTGGAACTTCAATAACTCTCATTAGTAATCAATACGTATATGCTCCCGGTTTCGAAATCTACCAGAGCTTAAATTTTGATTAATGATCAGCACTGGCAATGTTGACCCTACGAGTTCTTATCCAAGGTATGCTAAGGAAACGCAAACCTACGTTTATGGCGTTTGTAGACTTGTTGACTGGAAAGATCTCTTGGAAATCCTGAAGAGAAGACAGAGATAAAATACAGCGTTAAGTGGACCAAGGCTGTCGTAATTCACTGGCCGTTGTCGATGTCTGTCAGGTTCTTAGACACCGAGCTAACAGTAACTTTACGAAATCTCAACGTTTTACGCACAGTATCGTACACCGCACCATCGCAAATGTCGAACTGCTGCTATAAGGCTCGCAGTAGCACACTCCTGTCGTTTAAAATTGGTGTCTGAATAGCTCCGACATTTCGCGGGGCTGCCGCTGTTTCTGCGCGGAGCGTGGTACATCACTAGGGTTCAGTCGGTGCTCTTGGAATAATGCACACCATCTGGAGATATTGCTCCCGTCCATGCAGTCGTCCTCACATACGCCACACATGTACCTGTGAACTTGATTGGGTTTACACCCTTTGGCACACAAATATCAGCCTACACTCCGCTGCTCTTCCTAAGTTGACGACAGTAACATGCGCGCCATGTTTATTTCGTAGTTCAGGCTGCTCTCGCTGGAGCTACACGTGAAAACGAAATACACTGTGTAGTGCAAACTTAAAGCAATCCCGTCGTGAAATTTCAACATACTATCTCCAAAACTAGAGGATAAAAATGTTTTGTGCGTTACTTTCCGCTCCTTCCTCATATTTGCAAATGGTTAGATAATTCTAACGAGCTGTCAATAATCACTACAGATTTCCTGTAAATAAACATATATAATGAAATAGTTTTCCTTTTACTGTAGACCACTGAAGATGCATAGTATGAATAGGCGAAACATGTTTGGTGGGTTTGGTAGACACAAATAAAACATTCAGCTCCAAATGTCTGAACTTTTGCTCGTCTGCCTGATGAAGCACAGTTGATGTAGATTAAGTCAGCTAAGATGATCATCTCTGATGATCTCAGATCGTCGGGGAAAATTTAGTTTCATAGCGAGTAACTGTAGGCTAACTATGACGACTTCTGAAATAACAATTTAATTAACACGTGACGCGTATCAAACGAAACATAATTTTCTGAATAACTCCAATCGAATATTAATACTATTCATTTAGTTTACTAGGTGCACTATCCCCTTGTCACTGAGTTGGACCATTCTGCGGTAGAGGTTAGACACAGGCCTTGTAGGCAGTCCATGGAAAGTCTGCTCTCTACAGTAAAAACACGCAGTCCGTTGAAATGGGAATTAATGTAGTCGAAAGGAAAACTTAGAAACGCTCGAAGTTTTCCGGGAAAGTGTGGCGCTTCTGCCAAGACACTAGTGCATCGAACTCTAGACTATTGTCCCAGTTATTGAGGTCCGCATCAAGTAGCGGAGAAAGCACGCACTGAATGAATTCACAGACCCACTACCAGTGCCGCAACGCGTCGATATGGCACATAAGAAACTGTAACAGACATGTTAGAGGCACTTAAATGAGAAACCTTGGAATAAAGACGTAGCTTCACTGAGGCGCCGAAGAAACTGGTATAGGCATGCGTATTCAAATACAGATATATGTAAACTGGCGGAATACGGTACTGCTGTCGACAACGTCTATATAAGACAAGTTTCTGGTGCAGTTGTCAGCTGGCAGGTTTGAGTTTGAACGTGGTGTTAAAGTCGGCGCACCAGCGAGGGAACCTAGCGTGTCCGAGGTAGAGATGAACTGGGGAATTGCCCGTACGGCCATTTCTCGACTGTACCGTGAATATCAGGTAAAACATGCGGTCTCCGTCATCGCTGCCACCGGAAATAGATCCTGCAAGAACGGAACCGACGACCACTGAAGGGAATCGTTAAACGTGACAGAAGTGCAACCTTTCCGTAAATTCCTGCAGATTTCAGTGCTGAGCCATCAACAAGTGTCAGCGTGCGAACCATTCAACGAAACATTATTGATACGAGCTTTCGGAGACGAAGACCCACTCGTGTACCCTTGATTATTGCACAACACAAAGCTTTAGGGCGTCTCACTGATGGAGGGTTGTTGATGCATACGGACATGCTGCAGCACATCTCCCCTATTGGTGACTGTACGATGTTTAAAGAATTGGAGCTTTGTACGCCCACGCAACGTTAGGGTCCTTCACATCATACCATCATGTTCGACAACGTTCCTGTGTGTATGATACGACTTCTGCCATATGCGGGCACGTCCAACATTATCGAACATAAACACTTTAGAGGTATAAGTGTTTTTGGAGAGGAATAATGTTGCATGGGCGTACTGACTTCCACGCCTTTGAACAGGTACAGTCACTGCACAGCTTTGTTCTGCCACTGTACTCGTTCTCCGTATGCATCTTTTCAGGATGCATTCGACGCACACTTTTTTTTTTTTTTTTTTTTTTTTTTTTTTTTTTTTTTTGCGACAGCGCGCTACCGCAAGGAAAACCTCAGGTGGAAGAGCTCCTGGAACGAGAGAATATTTGGCGAACAGACTCACTTGGCCGTTCCCGAACTTAAATCGCATCGACCACGTATCGATCACTGATCAGTCTGGACACTATGACCGCCTACCTAATAGCCGACATGTCCACCTTTGTCACGGACAACAGCGGCGCGCAGTGGCATGGAAGCAATGAATCCTTGGTAGATCCCTGGCGGGAGTTGACACCACATGTGCACACACAAGTCACCTAATTCAAGTAAATTCCGGGGAGGGGGCGATGAGCTCAGTCACATCCCAGATGTGTTCGATATGGTTCATATCTAGCGAATTGCTGGAACCAGCACATCAATTTGAACTCGCCACTGTGTTCTTCGATGCACTCCATCAAACTTCTGGCCTTGTGACATGGCACATTATCTTGTTGGAAAATGTAACTGCTGTTGGGAAACATGGTCATCATGAAGGGGTGTTCTGCACCCAGCGCACGATACTCCATTGCCGTCATGGTGCCTTTATCGAGCTCCGCTGGACCCATGGATGCACACGTGAATGTTCCCCAGAACTTAATGGAGCCGCCGCCAGCTTGTCTCCATTCAACAGCACAGGTGCAAGCAGCTGTTCCTCGGAAGACGAGAGATTCGCGCCCATATTGGGATTCATCAGACCATGTAATGCCCTGCCGCTGCGCCAACGTGTAGTGCCGATGGTCACATGCCTATTCAGTCGAAGTTGCCGATGTCGCGGTGTTAACATCGGCGTATTCAATGGGTCGTCGGCTGCGGAAGCTTAGGAGGGTTCGGTGCACTGTGTGTTCAGACACAATTGTACTCCGTCCATCATTAAAGTCTGATGTTAGTTTTCCACAGTTCACCGTTGTTCCGTTTTACCAGTCTGCCCAGCTTACGATGTCCGACATCTGTAATGAGGGATGTCCGCCCAGCCCCACGACGTCTGGAAATGGCTTCACCTTGGTTTCGCGACGTCTTGAAAACAGCTGCAGCTCTCCTCGAACACCCTACAAGTCGTGCCGTTTCCGAAATGTTCGTTCCCAGTCTCCAGGCCATCACAATCTGCCCCCGGTCAGACTCAGATAAATCACACGCCTTCTCCATTCTAACACGGACAGCACGCTCACTGATACTAGACTACTGGCCATTAAAATTGCTACATCACGAAGATGACGTGTTACAAATGCGAAATGTAACCGACAGGAAGAAGATGCTGGGATATGCAAATGATTAACTTTTCAGAACATTCACAAAAGGTTGGCACCGGTGGCGACACCTACAACGTGCTGAGGAAAGTTTCCAACCGATTTCTCATACACAAACAGCAGTTGACCGGCCCCGCTTGGTGAAACGTTGTTGTGATGCCGTGTGTAAGGAGGAGAAATACGTACCATCACGCTTCCGACTTTGACAAAGGTCGGATTGTAGCCTATCGCAATTGCGGTTTATCGTATCGCGACATTGCGGCTCGCGTTGGTCGAGATCCAATGACTGTTAGCAGAATCCAGGCTCTGTTTGACTCGATGCCCAGGCGTATCAAGGCCGTTATTACGGCCAGAGGTGGTTGTTCTGGGTTCTGATTTCTCGATATCTATGCACCCAAATTGCGTTAAAAATGTAATCACATGTCAGTTCCAGTATAATATATTTGTCCAATGAATACCCGTTTATCATCTGCATTTCTTCTTGGTGTAGCAGTTCTAATGGCCAGTAGTGTACTTACACGGTGCGCGTGTGTGACTAGTAGCCATTCCTCGCCAGGTGACGCTGCTATCGCCTGGACGGGCTTATGTCGGTAGTAGTTCGGTGGCCACAATGCTCTGAATTATCAGTCTGTGTCTCCACATACAGCAATGGTCGTCCAGCAGTGTCAGTTGGGCTGGTGGAGGAATGGAACGTCCTACCTGAACAGCTCCTTAGCAACCTTGTGGCCAGCACTGGAGCATGTCCACAGCATGCATCGGTCTAGAGCATGTATCCGCGGTGATCACACACGCTATTATGAAACACTTATGGTTTTTTGCAATGTCTGGGGAGCCTTGTTAAATCGCGATGATATCAGTCTTTGAATTAAAGTGTCATTTCTGTTCCTCTCATTGCGTATTTCATTCAGTTACCTTGAATACTCTAGTGTAGCATTTCTGCCTGTATATCGTCCAATTGTCATCGAGCTATGTTAGTTGGCAGTGACACTCATGAGTAAATGAGAAAGTTACTTTCCTCCTTTCCTCGTTTTGCACACCTGTGTAAATGAACAGTGTTAAAAGCTTATGGCTCCTCAGTTTGTTTACTACTTATTACGGTTCTAAGAAAAATTTTAGGAAGATAAATTCACATTCTCAGCGGGTCAAGACTGGTGCAGAGACCGTTTGGTTTTGACGAGTAACCTCCCACGCCCGATACCTTAAAGAATCCGTCGCGTAATCCCCACTGCACACCCTTTTTACTTTATATGCAGTTTATGTGGCATAACATTTTAATTAATTTTATATCGCTCATTGTTTCGAGCACGACTGATAAAATACGATTCTCACTATTAGTTTCTGCAGTTGAAAATATTGTAACTTTATGTCCTTTGACCTTTTATGTGGGGAAACGTACAGCACCGAAAGATTTCCTGCTGTTGACGTACAATCTTTAATTTGCAAACTATTTTTATATAACACTGATCTGGCTTGTTAGATATGGAACACGGTATCATTACCGCAACGAATTATGGAATTAAAAAAATGCCCTTCGCTACTTTCATCTCTTGAATGCACAGAAGATTACTCTTATTGCCTGTACGGAAGTTACAGTATGTCATGTTCACTAAACATAAAAGCTGCAGTGGATTGTTTTTTTTTTTAATATATGAACACTAATAACTGCCACGACAAACATGAGAGCATGAAACTAAAAAAAATTAAATTTGATTATTATGTTATTAGCCAGAACTGGTTTTGCACAGCAGTCTTTGATCATACACAAGTAAAACTTTACCACTCATGGATTATTTACGAAACTGATAACATGATAGCAGCTGCCCATGTCCATCTGAAAATGACATAATAAAATCCACAACTTCCCTCTGAAGCCTCAAGGAAGCTGAAAGAGAGAATTTTAATGTGCCGTTACCTACCGGCTAAACTGCGGGAAAACTGCTTTCATTCCATTTAATTTGAATTTGCTCTACAATCGCCGCTCGGCTCCGCGTCATGAAAAATTAGTAATATGCTGATAACGGCTAAGAATGTGGAATTAAATCTTTGGCAAGCTAGCAATAAATTATTATAGGTAATAATTTTAACAATTTCTATATTCAAAAAAATCAACATAAATTGAAAGTACACACCTTTTACAAATATCAACCTCCAATGGCGTCTTTCTCGATCAAAGGACAAACGAAGGCTACCTACGCATTCCAACGAGCGTCACAAGCTCTTACAACTCTACCAGGCTCTTACAACTTTAACGGCTACAAGACGACAGAGAGAGTAAGGTTTTAACCTCCACTATTTATAGGCAATTTAATAAGCATCTTTGTATTAACTTTTCATTATCTGCTTTGATACATACTTTCGCCGATCATAGACGTTATTTGTTAAATATAGATACATAGATATTGCACAAACATAAAAATGAAAAACTGTTATTTCCTTTTATACATAACCTACAACCATTCATACAGTAATGAAATAATAATAATACAGATAAATATTTATTTTTATTAATTTATTTTATTTGTTACAACGATTTTGTAAATGTCTTACCAGGAGACGTCACAAATCGAATTCCCGTACCAAACGTTTAATTACATTACAATTGAGTTAATGTGTTACATATTCAACAATAAGGCTACAAGTGAGAAAACTGTTGAAATCATGTCTGACGTTGTTGGAAGTCGCTAAGTGCTTTAATTTCGAAGTATTGGATCGATATAGTCAGGGTGATATGCGGGCCGTGAGTTACACAACCTCGAGACATGTACACGCATTCCAACTGTAATACTTGTCTTAGTATGTTAAACCTTTGACATAAAATTATGCCTCTTAATGAGAAGAGTATGACGGCATTTCAAATTTCGAAATTTGGTCAGTAATTATGTGAAATTCTGAAAAATCAATTTTTTGTTGCTGCCGAAAGCAGGTAGACAGGTCACCTGCAACTGGGTCTGTCCGCCGTTTACTAATATCGATTCCAAGTGACGTGCGCTGCGCCCGCCCTTACGCTGTCTATCGACAAATGTCACCCTATCGCTGGCAAATTATTTCTCGTCCTGAAAATTCCAATCAGACGTCCGGACGCAAGCAGTCGCGCGTAACACGTGACTAACTGTTTGTTGCAGCGACCCCTCGGTGCACGCGCTGCAGTTCCTGGACGTGATCAACATGAAGGACCCCACCCAGAAGTCGCACTTCTACCGCAACACGCTCAAAGACGTGCTGCCCTACGTGCCCAGGGTGAGTACTGGCCCACCTTCCAAGACTGTAGGGTAAAATGACTTTTTTTTTTAAATAATAATATCAGTATTTATAACTCTTGGTTCAAGAATCATGAAAGAAGGTTGTATACATGGAAGAACCCTGGAGATACTAAATTATGTAGCTATTAGATTATATAGATTATACTAGATTATATAGATACTAGATTATATAATGGTAAGACAGAGATTTAGGAACCAGGTTTTAAATTCTAAGACACTTCCAGGGGCAGATGTGGACTCTTACCACAATCTATTGGTTATGAACTGTAGATCAAAACTAAAGAAACTACAAAAAGGTGGGAATTTAAGGAGATGGGACCTGGATAAACTGACTAAACCAGAGGTCGTACAGAGTTTCAGGGAGAGCATAAGGGAACAATTGACAGTAATGGGGGAAAGAAATACAGTAGAAGAATGGGTAGCTTTGAGGGATGAAACAGTGAAGGCAGCAGAGGATCAAATAGGTAAAAAGACGAGGGCTAGTAGAAACCCTTGGGTAATATAAGAAATACTGAATGTAATTTATGAAAGGAGAAAATATGAAAATGCAATAAATGAAGCAGCAAAAAGGAATACAAACGTCTCAAAAATGAGATCGACAAGAAGTGCAACATGGCTAAGCAGGGATGGCTAGAGGACAAATGTAAGGATGTAGAGGCTTATCTCACTAGGGGTAAGATAGATACTGCCTCCTGGAACATTAAAGAGACCTTTGGAGAAAAGAGAACCACTTGTGTGAAGGGAAAGCAGAAAGGTGGAAGGAGTATATAGAGGGTCTATACAAGGGCGATGTAGTTGTGAACAATATTATGGAAATGGAAGAGGATGTACATGAAGATGAAATGGGAGATATGATACTGCGTGAAGGGTTTGACAGAGCACTGAAAGACCTGAGTCGAAACAAGGCCCCCAGAGTAGACAACATTCCATTAGAACTACTGACAGCCTTGGGAGAGCCAGTCCTGACAAAACTCTACCATCTGGTGATCAAGATGTATCAGACAGGCGAAATTCCCTCAGACTTCAAGAAGAATACAATAATTCCAATCCCAAAGAAAGCAGGTGTTGACAGAAGTGAAAATTACCGAACTATCAGTTTAATAAGTCACAGTTGAAAAATACTAACGCGAATTGTTTACAGATGAATGGAAAAACTGATAGAAGCCGACCTCGGGGAAGATCAGTTTGGATTCCGTAGAAATACTGGAACACGTGAGGCAATACTGACCTCACGACTCACCTTACAAGAAAGATTAAAGAAAGGCAAACCTACGTATCTAGGATTTGTAGACTTACAGAAAGCTTTTGACAAAGTTGACTAGAATACTCTCTTTCAAATTCTAAATGTGGCAGGGGTAAAATACAGGGAGAGAAAGACTGAGCAAGCAGTAAAGTAAACAAAAGAAAAATCGGAGTAGGTATTAAAATCCATAGAGAAGAAATAAAAATTTTGAGGTTCGCCAATGACATTCTAATTCTGTCAGAGACAGCAAAGGACTTGGAAGAGCAGTTGAACGGAATGGATAGTGTCTTGAAAGGAGGGTATAAGATGAACATCAACAAAAGCAAACGAAGGATAATGGAATGTAGTCGAATGAAGTCGGGTGACACTGAGGGAAATACATTAGGAAATGAAGCACTTAAAGTAGTAAAGGAGTTTTGCTATTTGGGGAGCAAAATAACTGATGATGGTCGAAGTAGAGGGGATATAAATTATAGATTGTCAATGGCAAGGAAAGCGTTTCTGAAGAAGAGAAATTTGTTAACAGCGAGTATAGATTTAAGTGTCAGGAAGCCGTTTCTGAAAGTATTTATATGGAGTGTAGCCATATATGGAAGTGAAACGTGGACGATAAATAGTTTGGACAAGAAGAGAATATAAGCTTTCGAAATGTGGTGCTACAGAAGAATGCTGAAGATTAGATGGGTAGATCACATAACTAATGAGGAGGTATTGAATATAATCGGGGAGAAGAGGAGCTTGTGGCACAACTTGACTAGAAAAAGAGATCGGTTGGTAGGACATGTTCTGAGACATCGAGGGATCACCAATTTAGTATTGACGGGCAGCGTGGAGGGTAAAAATCGTAGAGGGCGACCAAGAGATGAATACACTAAGCAGATTCAGAAGGATGTAGGCTGCAGTTGGTACTGGGAGACGAAGAAGCTTGCACAGGATAGAGTAGCATGGAGAGCTGCATGAAACCAGTCTCAGGACTGAAGACCACAACAACAATATCAATATTTATATATGTGTTTGGAGAGAGAGAGATTGATTTTTGATTGAGATTTTTACTTTAAGTTGTAACTATTTAAAATACGACCCTGTTAGTCACTTGGCCGTGTTGCGGATAGCTTTGAGCCCAAGTTTTCGTAGCTTTTCATACCTAAGGGACTACTGTTGTAAGTAAGTAAGATCAAACAGCAATCTACTTTTTGTGAGAAAAGGAGATTGAATGGTACACAAACTTCCTTCAAACCACACGTCCTGCTACATCAAAATTGGTCAGGAGTTCAGCATCATACTGTTGTACAAGAACATTACTGTAATTAAGAAATTATGAGAGGTTGTTACTTATTGAATGAAAACTATAGAGAATGGCTGCCCTGCACGGACAGGTAAGCGCCATTTCTGTACCAGTTGTTCCAGCTGATTCACGTCTAAATCCAGCGGCCTGCAGAGGAGGCAAAAAATATGTGTACAGCACTCAGTATATTTACTGCACTCAGTTGTGGGGTAAATAACAAGTGGAATATCAAAAATGGCGTGCATCTGGCGAACTTCTTGAATGCTGGAAAAAGCGTGGACGGGAAATGGGGAACACAAAGTGTTTGAAGAAATGAATGATAAGTTCAGCACGTGCTTTTCACATTATTGAATAACATCTTTGCGAAACGGTGCTGTACACTA
This sequence comes from Schistocerca gregaria, assembly GCF_023897955.1. Taxonomy (NCBI): domain Eukaryota; kingdom Metazoa; phylum Arthropoda; class Insecta; order Orthoptera; family Acrididae; genus Schistocerca; species Schistocerca gregaria. The sequence goes on from NC_064923.1 coordinate 87,081,190, forward strand.
GGGATAAACCGGGTGAGGTTAAGCTATTTTCAGCACACAGGCCTCGTATTTTGGAGAATGGACGCTTCGATACCATCCGGCCATCTAGATTCCCTAAATTACTTCAGGCAACTGAATGGATAGCCCTCGACCAAATACCTGTCCCACTCCGTAAGTACGTAAATGCCTGCATATATGAATTATCCTTTTCTTTGTTCTTAAGCTGTAACAGTATGACATGGCTAACATCCTTGTAAAAATAATCCACTGATAAATAGTGCTACTACTACCACTACCACCACCACCACCGCCGCCGCCAAGAGCAGCAGTCACGGATTATTTATTCCTGATCTATATTAACGGCATAGGAGAAATATGTATAGCCGTCTTAGATTGTTTGCAGATGATGCTGTCATTTACCGTCTTGTAAAGTCATCAGATGATCAAAACGACCTGCAAAATGATTTAGATAAGATATCTGTATGGTATGAAAAGTGGCAATTGAACCTGAATAAGGAAAAGTGTGCCGGCCGGAGTGGCCGAGCGGTTCTGGGAGCTACAGTCTGGAACCGCGCGACCGCTACGGCCGCAGTTTCGAATCCTGCCTCGGGCATGGATGTGTGTGATGTCCTTAGGTTAGTTAGGTTTAAGTAGTTCTAAGTTCGAGGGAACTGATGACCTCAGAAGTTAAGTCCCATAGTGCTCAGAGTCATTTGAACCAAGGAAAACTGTGAAGTGTGAAGTTATTCACATGAGTACTAAGAGAAATCAGCCAACTTTCGATTATGCGATAAGTCACACAAATCTGAAGGCTGTAAATTCAACTAAATACTTAGGGATTACAATTACAAATAATCTCAATTGGAACGATCACATAGATAATATTGTGGGTAGAGCAAACCATAGACTGCGATTCATTGGCAGAACACTTAGAAGGTGCTTATACCACCCTTGTCAGCCCTATTGCTGTGCAGTGTGGGATGCGCAACATGTGGGACTGACGGATGACATTGAAAGAGTGCAAAGAAGGGCTGCTCGTTGTGTATTATCGCGAAATAGGGGAGATAGTGTCACAGACATGATACGTGAATTGAAGTGGCAATCATTAAAACAAAAGCGTTTTTTTTTTTTTTTGCGACAGGATCATCTCATGAAATTTCAATCACTAGTTTTCTCCACCGATTGCGAAAACATTCTGTTGGCACCCACCTACATGGGGAGAAATGATCATCACGATAAAATAAAAGAAATATACACTACTCATGCCTACTAAAGTTTACCATCGACTGGTTCAATTTCGTTTCGAAAAGTACTCATTGTTACCACAAGCCTACTTCCGTGGTACTTCTTCCACGCTATCATTCAGAGCCTTTTCCGTTTGATCATTCGCCTAGTCAGTTTTTCTGCTCAGGGAATTGGCTATGGAACCAAAATAAGCCGTTAATGAGCTATTTAATTAGTTAAACTGGGATATGGTCTGATTAGTTAAGGTAGTAGTTAATAAGTTAGTTCCACGTTCCATGTATTATTTCACACAACAAATCGTAATGAAGTGGAACAAGTCATCTTACTTTCAAATCGCAAATTAATTTGTAAATATGGTTACATACTGAACAATTATAGGTTTTTTTAATTTTCTTTAGAAAAAACATAAAATTCGAGTAAGTAATTTCTACCCACCACTTTTTACACATTACAATAATGGAAATTCTTCTGCGGAATAGAAGTAGTTGTCAAGGATAATCTTTCTCAATTTGTTTTCCAATTTTACTTTGCTATCTGTCAGCCAGTTTCAAGCCCTGAGCAAATGGACAAATGAGGAAATGGTTAAAATGGCTCTGAGCACTATGGGACCTAACATCTGTGGTCATCAGTCACCTAGAACTTAGAAATACTTACCCTAACTAACTTAAGGACATCACAAACATCCATGCCCGAGGCAGGATTCGAACCTGCGACCGTAGCGGTCACGCGGTTCCAGACTGAAGCGCCTAGAACCGCACGGCCACACCGGCCGACTTGTGAGAAAATGAATATACTGTGAAGCAATAGGCAGAATTCTGATTCTTCAAACGGATGTCTACCTAGGTGACAGTCATTGAGCACCGTATATAATCTTACAGCACGTTTTTTTTTAGCTATGAATGGCTTTCAGTCTTAAAGATGAGTTACTCGAGATCATTATTCCATATGATGTTATTGAATGAAAATATGAAAAAGAGTCAACTTACTGATTTGACTATCGCAAAGATTCGTAATGATTCAAAAGGTAAAACTCACTAAACTAAGTTGTTTTAGGAGTTCCAGAATTTAATATTTCCAGCTTAAAATTTCATCAATATGGGCAGCTAAAAATTTTGAATTTTCCCCCTGTTATTACTCCGTCAACATGGCTTACACTTACTACTGGTGTAATACCCCTAGATGTGCAGAATTAAATTCGTTGCGTCTTGCTTGAACTGAGAGAGAAACTATTCGCAGAAAACCAGTTAATGATACTTTTAAGAACATTGTTTACCATTTCTTCTGTTACTGTAAGTATTCATTGGTTGACTACAATACTACTACCATATGCATAAATAACTAATTCTGCTATTGTATATTAGTCGGAAGATCGTTTACATACATGAGTAACAACAGTGAATCCAATATTGGGCCTTGAGAAGCCCAATACATGATATCTCCTCGGTTGAAACAACGTCCCCTTACTACACTCCTGGAAATGGAAAAAAGAACACATTGACACCGGTGTGTCAGACCCACCATACTTGCTCCGGACACTGCGAGAGGACTGTACAAGCAATGATCACACGCACGGCATAGCGGACACACCAGGAACCGCGTTGGCCGTCGAATGGCGCTAGCTGCGCAGCATTTGTGCACCGCCGCCGTCAGTGTCAGCCAGTTTGCCGTGGCATACGGAGCTCCATCGCAGTCTTTAACACTGGTAGCATGCCGCGACAGCGTGGACGTGAACCGTATGTGCAGTTGACGGACTTTGAGCGAGGGCGTATAGTGGGCATGCGGGAGGCCGGGTGGACGTACCGCCGAATTGCTCAACACGTGGGGCGTGAGGTCTCCACAGTACATCGATGTTGTCGCCAGTGGTCGGCGGAAGGTGCACGTGCCCGTCGACCTGGCACCGGACCGCAGCGACGCACGGATGCACGCCAAGACCGTAGGATCCTACGCAGTGCCGTAGGGGACCGCACCGCCACTTCCCAGCAAATTAGGGACACTGTTGCTCCTGGGGTATCGGTGAGGACCATTCGTAACCGTCTCCATGAAGCTGGGCTACGGTCCCGCACACCGTTAGGCCGTCTTCCGCTCACGCCCCAACATCGTGCAGCCCGACTCCAGTGGTGTCGCAACAGGCGTGAATGGAGGGATGAGAGTCGCTTCTGCCTTGGTGCCAATGATGGTCGTATGCGTGTTTGGCGCCGTGCAGGTGAGCGCCACAATCAGGACTGCATACGACCGAGGCACACAGGGCCAACACCCAGCATCATGGTGTGGGGAGCGGTCTCCTACACTGGCCGTACACCTCTGGTGATCGTCGAGGGGACACTGAATAGTGCACGGTACATCCAAACCGTCATCGAACCCATCGTTCTACAATTCCTAGACCGGCAAGGGAACTTGCTGTTCCAACAGGACAATGCACGTCCGCATGTTTCCCGTGCCACCCAACGTGCTCTAGAAGGTGTAAGTCAATTACCCTGGCCAGCAAGATCTCCGGATGTGTCCCCCATTGAGCATGTTTGGGACTGGATGAAGCATCGTCTCACGCGGTCTGCACGTCCAGCACGAACGCTGGTCCAACTGAGGCGCCAGGTGGAAATGGCATGGCAAGCCGTTTCACAGGACTACATCCAGCATCTCTACGATCGTCTCCATGGGAGAATAGCAGCCTGCATTGCTGCGAAAAGTGGATATACACTGTACTAGTGCCGACATTGTGCATGCTCTGTTGCCTGTGTCTATGTGCCTGTGGTTCTGTCAGTGTGATCATGTGATGTATCTGACCCCAGGAATGTGTCAATAAAGTTTCCCCTTCCTGGGACAATGAATTCACGGTGTTCTTATTTCAGTTTCCAGGAGTGTATATTGGTTGACTCAGTGAGTACAACTTTCTGCCTTCTTTTCGTTGGATATGACATTATCCAGTGATTGGTCGTCGAGGTGTACACTACAATTTTCACAATCAAATGCCTTAGATAGGTGACATAAAATAATTATTCGTAGAACGTGTCTTTTCATCAATGCACTAAAGTTACGAGTTAGATTCAGGTTTGACTCTGTTTCTGATTACTAAGTGCATTCGAAATCTGCAAAATCGTAGTCAACGATTCTCTGCTTCATTACTACTCCAGACAACATTTTCACGTCAGGTTTTACGTCTTGTTACACATTTCAACCGAATTTTCTTGCTTAATTTCCTTTGTGTATTTCTCAGGATAATTACACGTCCTTACTAGTTTCGACATCCCTCCTACGGAGTTCTGTGGTTTTCACGTCGCTTATTACGCATAATAATACTTCTATTGTCTTACTTGCCAAAGTCCATCATCAGCCACTATTTGAGGTTTAGAACGATCTGGGACAAATTTAGGCCCCTCGGTGTCCATCAAACGTTGCCACGTGTAACGCTTTGGCGGTCTACCTACGCTGATGTGCTTAGTAGAACCCAGCACGTTGTGCTGGACGGCAATTTCTCATCATAGACAAAGATATCATCAGTAGACATCGGACTTTTGGGTTCTAAAAGTCTTGTATTAGGTACCTAAAATAGGCTCTATCCCTTACAAAATTGGTTATATAAATCAGAAACAGGTAACCAAAATCTGACATTTTATTATCCAGAAAGATATGTAGGTAGACAAAAATCCACATTATATTATTGTCCATATTTTTCAAGTTCGCACATGACCATTACTCTCAACAGGAATACATATAGCTAGCCACAATTTCAACGAACACTTATTATACTCACAATGCAGTCTCTTCGATTGCATTATTGGACACAGCAGCACGCTTTCCACATCTGACTGCCTCATTTCACGAACTTCCATAAGCAACCCGGTACCATGTCTGTTTAGCCAACAGCAACTCAGAAGAAAACAGTTCCAGCTTTTTCTTTTCAATTCCTCATTTATTCTTGCTTGAATAAATTGTTAACGAGATCTCTTGCGAGGACATATTGAGAAACATAGATATATATTAAATTAAAATTAAAGCATTTACAGCCATCCGTCGCAAAAATTAAGTCTTTTGACCCGGTTTCGGCACTACTATGAGTGCTTTCATCAGAAATAAAATATTCATATGGTTTAAATGGCTCTGTGTACTATGGGACTTAACATCTGAGGTCATCAGTCCCCTAGACTTAGAACTACTTGAATCTAATAACCTAAGGACATCACACACATCCATGTCCGAGGCAGGATTCGAACCTGCAACCGTAGCAGCAGCGCGGTTCCAGACTGAAACGCCTAGAACCGCTCGACCACAACGGCCGAAATAAAATATTCAAACTGGCCTATAACATAGATACAAAAATTATGAATTTTTTTATGAAAGTGTAAGTACTGAGTAGCGGTACAAGAAAGAAACAGTACTTACATGTCACGCATAAAATAAATATCGAGCGATAAAGCGATAGTCACAAATTTTTTAAAGTAGAATACGTGGAAAGCAAGCCACTACAGGCTGCTCATATATTGCTTTCCACGTATTCTACTTTAAAAATTTTGTGTCTATAGCTTTATCGTTTGATATTTGTCTTATACGTGACATGTAAGGACTGTTTCTTTTTGTACTGTTTAGTCAGTTTTCAGTCTTAAAAGTGTACTTCTACGCTCTTAAGTTACCATGCCTCCTGCTGTCAAATAAAACATTGTCTTTTACTTCATGTACTAAATAATGTTCATGTTAACATTCTTCTGTCTATATTTTGAATGTTAAGTAGCCTACTTATATTTGCGGCTACTAGATGGCACTCTTAGTGTAATGTTCACCTGCTCGCAGTTGCTGACACGGGCGCCTCAGACTGTTGCTACCTGTGGCTTGCCTTGTGTGAGCAGCCCATACTGCCGGCACAGTAGCTCAGCATGTACGGTCAGAGGAAAGCCGGCACGGGAGCTCAGCGTGTTCGGTCAGAGGGCCAGCTGCCCTGTGTAATAAAAAAAAACTGAGTTAATGGATCAACAACGAACTGAAACGGGTGTCTTTCGACGTCCGCCTAGAGCAGATACAACGAACGAAAACGAACAAAATGAGATTAAAAAAAAGGGCTGTGTGCTCTCTGCAATAAAAACAACTGAATCAAGGAATCAAATATCAATTTGTACGGACGTCTTGTGACGTCCGCCCATACCAAACGCAACGAACTTTATCGGAAAAAATGAAAAGAAAATAGTGGTTTGCTTTCATGTATTCTCATCTAAAGAAATTTTGTGGCTAAAGCTGTATCGCTCGATATTTATTTTATACGTGAGATGTAAGAACTGTTTCTTTCTTGTAGTGTTAGTCAGTACTTACACTTCTGTAAAAAAGATTCCCATAATGTTTGTACTTATGTTATAGGCCAGTTTGAATATTTCATTTCTGATGAAGGCATTTGTGGAAGTGCCGAAATCAGGTCAAAAGAATTAATTTTTGCGACCGAGGGCTGTAATTGCTTTAATTTTAATTTGTAAACGGCTGCTGACCACTCAGCCATGTTTAAAACTTTATAGATATATATTCAATATTTGTTATAACATTTCATATTCTACTGTTTCATACTACAGATAATAGTGACACTAAATGTGCATATTTACACAAACAACGTCTTCATAGTTTTTACGTGGCGAAATACGTACGCATTTTTGTTCTTCCAACCAAGATACATGCAACTAAAAATACACATGTAAAAACGTTTTTAACATTTTTAAATACTTATAATATATTTCAGAACATTTTGAAATTAAAACAGTAGTGACACAAGGTGGTGTACACCATTGTTTTTCAGCTGAGTCTTACGAACAGTAATCCAGGAGAAGCTTAGAACTGACAAGCCAATCAAATTAGGAAGAATCTTTATCAGGATAGATTGCATAGCTTTTACGGGCACCTGGTGATCCTATGTCGGGACAGTCAAACAGCACAAAATCAAATATAAATGTTTAAAGAAACAACAGAAAGAGTATAAATCCAAATATTATTTCAAAAATCAAAATACAGCCCTAGCAACTACCTGGCACCCACAGTTCTAATAAGAAAATCTAGGAAAAATCGAGTGTTACTAATTTCAAATATTTAAGCGGAACCATCAAGAAACAGACCTGGAAAAGACTGGTTATGAAATTCGTTGTCTCAAAATTGAAACAACTATAGATATCCGTAACAAAACTGCATCTACTTTAACACACAAAAATAAAACAGTACAACGCAGTCATCGAACCACAGTGTCTTAATAGGGCTGGCAAACTTATTTTAAGGAGAGGCACATTAAAATATTCCATAAGAGAGAAAGAAAAGTAATCAGGAAAATTTGGGTCAAATTTATACTGAAAAAGTAAGATAAAGATTACAAGCAAATAAGGAAATTGAAATTTATATCAACATTTCTTCAGATATGAGAAAACGCAGACTAAAGTCTTATAGCCATATTGAAAGTGTTGTAGATATCCCTAACCCGATAAGGAGACTACTATAAATTATAAATGTAATCGACACAATATAGTGTAATATGCCTTTATTAGTACAAAGAACAACAAAACCACATTACACCAAGTTCTAGACCATACCCTCTTGCTCACGTTGCTCACAGATACTCCACATCACCATGAGAACTCTCTGGTCAGCGGTACCTGTGGCGCTGATGTCCCCACAGAGCCGACTCCCTGTCTCCTGCAGTGGTGAGCGCTTTGGGAAGTGATGTTGCTTAGACCCGTCGGTTATATGAACCACGAGCAGGTACATGTGCCCAGTCGTATCGTAACTGGCTGCAATGCTGTTTCTCTGCATCTGCTGCCTAGTGGTGGTGGTGTAGAGATGTTATGGTGCCGAAAGTGAGCCATGGGTCGCTGGGGATAGCCGAAGTTGGATACACTGGCTGCAGATGGTAACTGGGCGCGGGAGGTGATATATGGAGAGTCTGTGGTATAATATGAAGTAACTGCTGGGAGAAAGCCTGAGTAGGTGCCATGATGGTGAGCACAACATCCACCGATGACAGTAGTCTGTGGACATGGGTGAGGAAGCGAGTGATCACTGAAATGAGTGTGTCAGAGGCATCGTGGCGTGCGATTTTTATGTGCGATTTTTACAGTGTCATCGTCGACGGGTGTCACGTTGATATCTTCAGGCTGTAAGTCATGCACAATAAGGTTGGTGGCTGCCGGTTTGTCAGATGGTGATCGCCGGCCGCGGTGGTCTCGCGGTTCTAGGCGCGCAGTCCGGAACCGTGCGCTTGCTACGGTTGCAGGTTCGAATCCTGCCTCGGGCATGGATGTGTGTGATGTCCTTAGGTTAGTTAGGTTTAAGTTGTTCTAAGTTCTAGGGAATTGATGACCACGGCAGTTGAGTCCCATAGTGCTCAGAGCCATTTGAACCATTTTTCAGATGGTGATCTGGCCGGGAGGGTGTCAACGGCAGAGTGGTCATCTTGTGAGGGATTCAGATTCGTGGTGCATGTAGCATTGGTATCACAAAATACCCATGCTGGTCTGGACCTATGAAAGGAGACCATCGTCGTTTTCACAATGAGTAAGATGTCGAAGTTATGTAAGCCGCATTTGACGACTGGAAAGAGAACAGCATATGGTGTAGCGCTGGCTGGATCGTTTTACCATGTAGCATGACACAGTCGGAATCTGACAGCACTTTGTGTATGAATGTTTTCAGGTCCGCGTGCGTAGTAGCTGTTATTACCTGTGAAATGTGGACATGGCTCTTCACACTTTGCTGGGAGGTCTGTCGGGTCGCGAGGAGAGACTGCACTGGGAGCCTATAGGATTCGCCATACAGGACCTCCACCAGGGAAGCTCATAGGTCGCTCTTGTACACTGTACAAAAGCCAAGCAACGCCCATTGCAAGGACTCCACCCACTGTCTGACGTGACATATGGGTGCAGTATTGAGAGTGAAACGCCAATGCACCACCAGCCTGTTACTCTGTGGGTGGCACACAGTTGTATGATTGTAAGGCCACATAAGTAGCATAATGTGTCAAACAGAGAGGATTCTAACTGCCTCCCTTGGATTGTGATAATAGCTTCTGGAGAGCCGAAGCGAGGTAATGAAAACTCGAGTGGCAGATTTCGCTGTGATGCCTTTTGTAGGCAGGGTTTCTACACAGTATTCGACTGTGTCACTTACAGACGATACATACTGGTAGCCTTCCAGTTCCAGGAGCGGCATGATGATGCTCAAGTATCACGTGGAGGAATCGAGCATGCAGTATGCCGAAGCAGTCGAGGAGAGCTTGTGCACGGCGACCAACCATGCTACGTTGGCACATCAGGCACATTGCAACCAGATCCAGGCAATCACGTTTGACAATCGGCCATACACACCATTTGGTTACAAGCCACACTGTTGTTTGAAGCCGGCCGCGGTGGTCTCGCGGTTCTACGCGCGCAGTTCGGAACCGTGCGACTGCTACGGTCGCAGGTTCGAATTCTGCATCGGGCAAGGATGTGTGTGATGTCCTTAGGTTAGTTAGGTTTAAGTAGTTCTAAGTTCTAGGGGACTAATGACCACAGCAGTTGAGTCCCATAGTGCTCAGAGCCATTTGAACCATTTGTTGTTTGAACAATCAGTTGATCTAGGTTGTGAAACTAGTCGAAGATTGGGCAGTTTAAGTACTTAAGCGATGATAGGTCGTATTTCATTCTTTGAGAAGTCACAGAGGATTCCGGCGTCAGTGCCGCGAAGCCCTCATTGTCCGATGAGCTAATTAGATGTGTCACTGTTAAGTAAATCTGTGATGGATAGATCACGGTCTTGTTCGTCCACCAGCGTGGCATAGTCGAAGAGGTGTCAAATGGCTCTGATCCACGAAAGATAGTCGGCGATGATGGTGTTGGCTCCATGTGAATGAGAGATGTCCGTTGTTTACTGTGCGATGAGATAGAGGTGGCAAAAGCGGCTGGGCTTTACATCCGTCGATGGTTGTCATACGGAATCGGCGAGTGGTTTGTGGTCTGTATGGATCACAACATGTCTGCCTTCGATATCTTCACTGAAATATCGAACTTATTCGTACACTGCAAGTAACACGATCGAACATGGATCATTTTGACCAATGTTCGATCCATTTTTTCAGATGTGAGTGTCTTGGAGAAGAAAAGAAGTGGTTGCACTTCACTTGCCACTACCTGTTACAAAACACCCTGACGGAAGAATAGCTAACGTCAGCTGTGACAGTGAGTTGCGCGTCTGGTTTCCAGTGTTCCGTATCTGGCATGCTCGATTGCAGCTTGAATATTAGCAGCCCACAGAAGTTTCCTCTTTCCTTTTGCATTCGGTCCAGCGAGGGCCTAATTGAAAGGAGCCTGGATCGCAGCTGCATGCAGTAGTTGGTGTTAGTAAAAGTTTAAGATGCCTAAAAAACATTGTAGTTTGTGATGATTCTTTGGGGTTAGGTACTGGAACCAGCTCCATGGGATTGATACCATCGTCATTGAGGAGATGTCCGTGAACGGTCACCTCAGTCCTTTGCACCGGAGATTTCACTTCTTTAATGACCACCCCGCATCTTGGAGACCAGTGAGAACTAAATCGAGATGCTGTTCATGAACTTAGGAGTTGGCAGAAATTTTTTTGTGGTTGACGATACGCTTTGATTCTTTGTCGACGTAGCCGTCCTAATCTTTGACTCTTTGTTGCCATTGTCAGCTGTGTCACTAAAAGATGACGGTGGATAAACAACGTGGAGTGTGAACCTTGACCATGAGAAGTGAATCATTTGTGTTTCATAGTCGTCTCATAATAACGAAAAATGTGTTATATGAAATTAATGAGTTTACTGTTGTCTTTTTTATAATGCTGTTAAGACGAATAATTTTCTTTTATTGCATGTCTTTTGTTTATGTTGATATGTTCCTTTTCAAGAATCTTACGTACCAAATTTGTAAAATTTTTATGTCATGGTCGTTCCACCAATTAAAAAATGTATTATATGTATTTTGCATCCAAGTAAAAAATAATGGGTATGGGTATTGAAGAGTCTAAAACGTACTTCGGTGTGCGCTGTAAAGCGTCCTCGTATATTATTATGTTTTGCTATTGTTATTGTTAGAAAAATCTTTATTCAGTCGGTCGTCGAAATTTTGAAACAGAAGTTATTGTGGATGTCGCGTAATAAGTATTTCGCGTAAAGCGCTGTTGCGACACAGGCAAAGATCAATTTTGGAAACTAAGCCACTGAATACTACAAATAATGTTATTAAAGAATATGGCCTACTGACAACACCAAATAAGAGGGCACGAACATTCGCGAATGATTGGTCAAAAATAAATAAATAAGCGTTAATACTGTGTCGGAAATGAGTCTTAAATATAGTTACGCTTGTACACACTCAAATATATGCGAACATACGAGCGGGGTAGAGTTACGTACATTTTGAGTTCAATCATCCCCCGTGACCTGGATAAAAAGAATTACAGTTAAATGCATTTACTCATCTTAAAACGTAAAAGCGTGGACTTCGAAATTAAATGAAAACAAAGACTGCAGGTTCTCAATCTCACGGCAAAGTATTGAAATTGACGGTAGCGGCCACAAAAGGAAAAAGATGAACACATTCACGTACCTCTATTGTTGAGCAGCGTCGCCGTGAAGATCGTCGCCTCCATCTAAATTCTCTGAATAAAATTAAAATAATAGTAATAATTTTCCAGAATTTCAGGATCTGGGACCCATGGTATCACAAAGACGAAATCGCTCTGCTTGAAAATCACTTGCATTATTTCACCCAATTTTATCCGTAAGAAATGGCGCAACGCGTCTTAACACTGGGAGAGGATAACAGCAAAAGGTAACTTATTCTAAAACTAATAAACGAAGAGCGTAAAGCTTCTTTTGTTCAGCAAATGCTTTACACATTAATCTCTGGTAGTTGAACTAGTGTCTTTATATTTATAAAACAATTTTATATAAAACTTCCTGGCAGATTAAAACTGTGTGCCGGACCTAGGAACGAACTCAGGACCTTTGCCTTTCGCAGGCAAGTGCTCTACCACCTGAGCTAGCCAAGCACGACTCTAGCCCCGTCCTCACAGCTTTAATTCCGCCAGTACCTCGTCTCCTACCTTCCAAACTTCACAGAAGCTCTCCTGCGAACCTTGCAGAACTAGCATTCCTGGAAGAAACGGTATTGCGGAGACATAGCTTAACCACAGCTTGGAGGATGTTTCTAGAATGAAATTTTCACTTTACAGCGGAGTGTGCGCTGATATGAAACTTTCTGGCAGATTAAAACTGTGTGCCAGAACGAGACTCGTACTCGGGACCTTTGCCTTTCGCGGGCAAGTGCTCTACCAAGCTGTGAGGATGGGGCGAGAGTCGTGCTTGGGTAGCTCAGCTGGTAGAGCACTTGCCCGCGAAAGGCAAACGTCCCGAGTTCGAGTCTCGGTCCGGCACACAGTTTTAATCTGCCAGGAAGTTTCATATCAGCGCACACTCCGCTGTAGAGTGAAAATTTCATTCTAGAAAACGCCAAAGGAAAAAAGGTTGAATAATACGGCTTTAGATGTAAATATTTACTGTGTTTAAATATGTTGAGACGTTACGGACAATATTAGTAGGTAGAGTTATTGGACACGATGAAGTAATTCCAATTGCAAAACAAGTCGAACTGAGCTACTTGAGCAATTCGCGTTTATTCCAAGATCCTATCTACCACGCGTTTTAAATTCTGTAACCTTACCTCGCATGCGCGGCTGCGAAGTGTAAACCCTTTTAAACGCTGCCGCAGAGTTCAAACACGCTCCGAGAGCTCTCGTCAGACTCTGTGCAGTGGGCCCCGGACTGTAACAATACCACAGGTACAGCAGGTATTTGCTCAACAAACAAGGCCAGCCGCGGCAAATACTATCCCTGTTGTGTTTTAACCGGCCGACCGCCTGCATCCACACTGTTACGGCCCGCAAAAACGCATCGCCCGACGCAATGGGCAACTTGCGTAACCTAACCTTTCTCGTCTTTTTCTTTTTAAAATTTACAATGCTTTGTTAAATTCTTCCCACGTACAGATGCGATGAGATGCATGTCTTGTCGATTTGACCCCTCCCCCCCCCCCCCCCCCAACTGTCTGGCATCACTCTCTTTCACTCTCTGTCTCATTTCTCTTCTCTCATCTTCTTCTTCTCCTTCTTCTCTCTCTCTCTCTCTCTCTCTCTCTCTCTCTCTCTCTCTTCTCTCTTTTTCACGTTCTCTGTCTCTCTCATACTCTTTATGTTACTGTCTCTTTCCTCTCTCTCTCTCTCTGTCTCTCTCTCTCTCTCTCTCTCTCTCTCTCTCTCTCTCTCACTCCCTCTCTCACTGTGTAATACGCGATTAAGGTCTGTCTTACCAACATTAATCGCTTCCTCTTCTATCTCAATAGCAAATCGAGCGAGTGAAAACGTGTAATCTATATTACTTTCAAATAATCTGTGCCAGAGATATGCGATGGTCACTTCAGAATTGTTTTTCAATCTTCAACGAATAGCACTTTTGTAAATTTGCTCAGTAGATTCCTTATATGATCCGACTCGTCTTACAAAGACGTCCATTTAAGGCACCTGAGCGCCTCTACTGCAATTTCAAATGAGCTGTAATTACTAGCAGAGCGTCTCTGTGTCCATCAGATTTTTTTTATTGTGTGGCTAATATCATATTAAACAAGAATACTTTTTTTCTTTAACAATACAATTACACGTAGTCTATTTAACACAAAGAACAATTTCATCATTAGAAGTTAATTAAATTTGCCGTTTTTACAAAGCACAGAACGTCACATGCATACATCCAATTGTTGAATATACTCAACTGATGGTTTTGTTTGCCATTAGGAAGCCCCCGAATCGCCAGGGAATGATCGTTTCGGATGCGCATCTAAGAGATATGAACAGTTCTGCACCACCACAACCACAGCTGACTCTGTTATTAACCGCTATTTGTACATTGAGTCAGCACTTCTTCCGCTGTTGGTTCTTATCATGTTGAATGCAAATCAAGTCTTGAGATCCGACGTCTGCAGTCAAGACTGCTCGGTAAGAACTCAAAACGCGGGGGCAGTACTCCAGAATTGAGCGCAGTAACGTTATGTATGCGTTTCCTTTAAAAATAAACTACGGTATCTCGGTATCCCCCCCCCCCCTAATAAAAACTTTCCATACGCCTTCCTTGCTACGGACTTCATGGATTCGTTTTCATGTCATATCACTTCGTGCGCTTACGTATTTAAATGACGCCATAGTGTCCAGGTGATTTCTGGTAATGTTGTCAGCTCTTACGAGGTGCGACAATAAAGAAATGAGACTGGTGTGAAAAAAAATGTTGCTTGCCGTTTTAGGCAAGTTTAGTGTTGTCTCCTTCAAAGTAGTTCCCTTCTGACTGCACACACTTTTTCCACCGCTTCTGCCACTGACGGTAACATTTCTGGAACTCATCTTCTATAATATCCTCCAAGACCTTAGTCACAGCTTTTTGGAGAGCTTGTGTTATTTGGAAATGGTGTCCCTTGACCGCCATTTTGACTCTTGGAAAAAGAAAAAAGTCGCACGGAGCGATATCTGGTGAATAAGGTGGCTTTTGGTGAATAAGGTGGCTGTAGTAGTACTGAAATTTGTTTTGAGGTTAAAAATTTCTGTACTGACAGAGCAGTATCGGACGGCGCTTTATTGTGACGCAGAATCCAATTATCAGCACTGTTGGCACGGACTCGAAAAATTCTTTTACGAAGTCTTTCTAAAATTTCTTTGTAGTAATATTGGTACACTGTTTGTCCAGGATGGTCAATTCCCTTGGAATCAAAGAAGCACACAAGCATGCATTTCACTTTTGACTTTGACATGCGAGCTTTTTTTTTTCCTCTGGGTGATTCCCTTTGAGCACAATTTAAAACTTCGGCGTTTTGTCTCTGGATCGTACTGAAAACCAACATTTATCACCAGTGATAATGCCGCTCAACTATTCTGGATTCATTTCCGTTTGCTCTAACAGATCGGCTGCCGCATTTTTTCGTGTTTGTCACTGTTGTGGTGTGAGATTTTTGGGGATCATTTTTGCACAAATCTTTCTCATACCAGGATATTCAGTTATTACTAGACGAACCGTTTCTCGATTGATGTTCAGTTCTTCCGCAATCATTTTCACAGATGATCTTCGATCAGATCGTATGAGTTCACACACCCTGGCCAAGTTGACATCCGTCCGTGAGGTTGATTGTCGTCCACTGCGATCTTCATGTTCAACATTCGTTCTGCCTTCACCAAACATTTTATGCCAACGAAAAACCTGATCTCTTGACATAACCCCTCCCCCCCCCTCCAAAAGCCTTCTGAAGCTTACCGTAAGTTGTCGTCGCGTTTTCACACAATTTAACACAAAAAGAAATGGCATACCATTGTGGAATATTATGAGGTTCCATTTCCGTCACGAGAAACTGAAACACTTGTTAACTTATTACAGCACATCTCACGACTGAGCAGTTGCACCGATGTACTGCTTGAACTAGAAGCAGCTTATAGACCAAGGTCATAAATATTGTGCCTACTATAACATTTCAGCTCCTCAACACCAAATTAAAACGTTCCACTTCAATTTGTTTGCACTTATAGCGATCCCAGCTTCCTCAACCAAATTAAAACGTTGCATTAGGAGGTGTCTGCTTCGTGCAAAAGGTCTTGAGTCCATATTGACGACAACAAGTAATTCTTCATTACAGACGTTTATTTACAAACAGAACTGACAGACTTCACAGACTCAACAACTGACTCTCAGAGCTAACCGCACTGCATATCCGAACTGGCAACTGACAACTCCTAGGTGTATTAATATCTTTCCAAACAATGAGAGTCTTTGACAATGTTTTGTTTACAATACGATAGCAATTCACGACTTAAAACTAAATTAGACATTACAGAATTTTAGTACAGATTAAAGTAAGTAAAAGGATCAGTACATATAAATTCTTACAAGCAAAATTTCCAAATAGATTTTATAACATTTTTCTACCAGCTTCTAGATAACCTTCACCAGATTTGTACCGATGTTTCCAGAAATATCTTGACATTTGATTCTGGATATTTCTTGAGTGATTTAGAACAACTATTTATATGTAAAATGATTTAAATCGTGTTTCAAAACGTAAATAAATCTTTTTAGCAATATTTCATGATACAAATCGTCTTTCGAAATTAGGTTATGAAACAGTTTTCACAAGTTTTCGTATTTTTGCGATCATAATATAGAATTTCTCCATAGAAAGTTCCAGAAGTGTGCATTAAACGTTCATTTACAGACTTTCTCTTTAGCTGGTGAGTTTTTAAAAGTATCTTGTCCATATTATACGAAATAATTTAGCTCAAAACTGATAATTTATACAATTAATCAGAGCTACAGCAAACAGTGTGTTTTTCTTTTACAAAATGAAATAAAATTACAAAATTGAATGAAAATAGGTTACTAACACTAATATATATCTACATTAATTCTATTTTTGTTCTTTCTGTGCAAAATGTCCTAATATTGACACAGTACAATATTTAAACATCACCAAAGTTTCCCTTTACATTTTGCATATCTGTATCGACATCCCCTAAAAGTCTACAGTATCGAATACTTCAATATGTGCCAATATGTCCTATAATGTTACACAACCCCCCATCACCACTTCCACTTGAAACACGGAAGGGTTGATGTCCTTACATTACAAAACAGAAAAGTTTTACACATATCTTTGGTGTCTTCTTTCTTGAAGACCGGTGATCTTCTTTCTTGAAGGTTGGTGATCTTCTTCCTTAAAGGTCGGTATACCTCAATGCCACACACTGTATTTCAGTCTCATCTTCACAGTCCGTATGGTTTCCATATACACTGCAGGCTATCACAGGGTGCAATAGCACAGTCCGCTATGAATATACAGCATACAGTGGTCAAACCCAGTTAAACATTAGCAAAAGCATTTAATAGTCGGTGGACCGGTTTTTAAGGACACAGAAATTTGAATTCTCTAAAGTCTAATTACTCAAGAAAATTTATTCTTAATAATTTCTTAAAGCTAAGAGAGGATAGACTGACAGATGGAGAAAATTGATTATACAAGATCACAGAATAAGTGTAAGATGCAATGCCAGAATACGAAAATGAAATATGACAATTGCATAGCTAGGGGACCTAGTGCTCGCCAAACACTTAGCACACAAAGAATGTATGCCCCCCTGAGGAATCAGATAAATACAACATAACTAAGTATACAAAAATATCCTGGTAAGATTACATATAAAAGTCTATAAACATCTATTATCTAAAATACTTTTTTACATTTTTTTATACAATTTCAGTTCGGTCACGTTTCGTAGGCCAAACAGTCTGCCAGAATTTAGATAGACTAGACGGTAAGCATTCGGATGAGGATTGTCCTAAATCTTGAAAGGTCCAATGTATCTGTCAAAAAACTTTTTTTTTAATTCACCACTGATGGATTTAGTCTTCTCTTGTGTTTTAACAAGGACCAAGTCTTCAATTTTAAATTGAGTAGGCTTCAATCTTTTGTCATGTCTACATTTCATCTTATCACCTTGAGATTTCATGGTCTTTCTCACTATTTCCTCTCTCTCTTGAGTACTTAATGGTTTGCAGACTGGAAAATCAATGAAATCACTAATTGGATGTGGTGGTTTGCTATTATACTGTATTTCATAAGGCGAAAACCCTGTTGAGGAATGCTGTAGGCTGTTCACAAAATCTTCGAATTTCTCAACATAGTCAATCCAGCTAGCATGATCAGTATTGCAGTAGGTTCTAAAGAATCGCCCAATTTCCCTCATGTATCTCTCCGAAGGGTTTCCTGACGGATTATAAGCTGAAATAAGAATGTGACTTATATTTTCATCTTCAACAAAAGCTTTCCATACTCCAGAAGTAAATTGAGTCCCATTGTCTGATAAGATTTTCTGAGGTTTTCCAACCCTGCCAAAATAGTCTCCTCTGATTTTTGAAATAATGCTCTTACTGTTTGCCTTGCGAAGAGGGTATAACTTAATGAATTTTGAAAAAACATCAACCATAACAAAAATGTAGCAATAGCCTCCTCTGGTCTTCGGTAATGGTCCATATAAGTCGACAGCGACTAACTCGTGTTGTTCTTTTGGTAAGATGTTTTGCATCAATCCTCGACAAGTTTGGTTGGATACTTTTACTCTTTGGCACCTGTCACAACCCGTCAAAATTTTTCTAACCCTCCTGGCTATGTTGTTAAAGTACACATTTTCTTGGATTTTCTGGATACACTTTTGAATCCCACAATGACCAAAACTTTCATGAATGTACTTGATGAGTACATTGATGTACTGTTCAGGCCAACATAATTTCCATACATCGCTATCTACACTGTTTCTCTTGAATAGAATCCCCTTGTAGATTTTGTAATAATCTCCCACTTTTTCATGTCCCTTTTTCCCTAAATAACTTTTGACCAGTTTACAGTTCTCATCGTGGTTCTGATTCCGTCGGATGTCATTACAAATGTCTCTGATTTCTTGTTCATTGTCCACCCCTCTTAAATACATAATTTTGAATTCTTTTTCACATTCCCCACTGTCATCTTCAAAGTCACCCCCCACAGGTAGTCTAGATAAAGCATCAGCAACTACATTATCGGGCCCTCTAAGATATTTTATTGAGTAATTAAATTGTTGTAACAAGAGTGCCCACCTGGTAATCCTTCCATGATGCAACCTACATTCTTGAATATAAATTAATGCCTTATGGTCTGTGTAGACAACTACCTGGTTTCCCAATAAATAATTTCTGAATTTAGAAAATGCCCAGTAAATGGCCAAAAGCTCTTTCTCGGTAACAGTGTATTGCCTCTCATGTTTTTTCAAGGTTCGACTAGCAAAAGCAATAGACCTGTGTTCTATTTTCCCATTTATATTTATTTCTTGGAAAAGGTGAGCACCTAGGCCATAATCACTACTATCTGCCATAATGCAAAAAGGTAAACTTAAATCAGGACGGTACAAAATTTGACTGTTACATAACTGTGTTTTTATTCCTTCAAAAGCAGCTTCACATTCCTGATCCCAAACTCACATTGCGTTTTTTTTTTTCAGCAATCTGTTAAGACTTGGAGCATTTAGAGCTTGGGTACTAATGAACTTTCTGTAGTAACCGCACATCCCGAAAAATGACTTTAGTTGTTTCTTGGTTTTTGGAATTGGGAATTTTGCAATTGCCTCGAGTTTTTCAGGATCTGGCAAAATACCTTCCTCAGAAATACTGTGCCCCAGAAACTTCAATTTTTTTCATACCAAACTTACATTTAGATAATTTAAGTGACATTCCCCCTTTCCTTAATCTATTGCAAACCTCCCTCAAAGTATTAACATGTTCTTCCCAAGTTTCTCCAGTGATCAAAATGTCATCTACATACACAGTTAATTTTGATAAAAGATCTTTTCCCAAAACAAAGTCAAGTGCTCTAATGAATTCGGCTACTGAGACATTCAGCCCAAATGGTACCACACAATACTGGTAACATCTTCCCCCATACAAAAAGGTAGTATACTTTCTGGAATCATTTTTTAATTCTACTTGGTGAAATCCTGATGTGAGATCTAAACTGGTCATGTATTTCATTCTTTCAAATTTATGAAGTAATTCGTCTATATTCTCGGGATGATCGGTCTCTCTTTCCAGGTACTTATTTTGGTGTCTTGAATCTAGTACAAGCCTGACACTGCCATCACGGTTTGCAACCACTACCAAAGGATTATTGTATTGGCTCTTACTTATCTCAATGATGCCCCACTCTTCCATCT
This sequence comes from Schistocerca gregaria, assembly GCF_023897955.1. Taxonomy (NCBI): domain Eukaryota; kingdom Metazoa; phylum Arthropoda; class Insecta; order Orthoptera; family Acrididae; genus Schistocerca; species Schistocerca gregaria. The sequence goes on from NC_064923.1 coordinate 87,101,188, forward strand.
TTTGAAGTTCCTTTTCTACATCTTTTCTCTTTGCAATGGGTACACTATAAGGTTTTATAAAGAATGGCTCATGTGGTTTTAATCTGAGTTTACATTGATAATTCTTTACTCCACCAGGTCTATCATCAAAAACATCACAGTAATTCCACAATAATCTTTCTAACTCTACCTTCTGTTCTTGGTTCAAATTATCTGATTCCCGTAATTTTGCTTGAACTATATCCCCATATTCTCCATCATCATAATCCTCAGTAATTTCCTGTACACAGTAACCACTGTCTTTAGAAAATGTAACGTCTCTAATTTCAATTCCCTTATCAGCACAGTTTTGAACCGACATGTCAGTGCTGGAACATACTCTCGCCTTAGGATCAATAAAGGTAAACAAACTCTTTTCCCAATCAAATGCTGCATTAGCTTTTAATATCCAGTCCATACCCAATAGTACATTCTCATTTAGGTCACTTATTACAAGACATCCTTGAGTAAACTGTACATCATTTATACTGAAGGACAACACCTGTCTATTAACAATTTTGCTCAGTTTGCCGGTAATGCCTCTAATTGTTATTCCAACAACTGGTAATTCAACAAAGTCAGGATCATGCTTAATTATATCTCTTAATTTGCTTGAAATGGCACTAATCGGACTCCCTGTGTCAATCAAACAATACCCTTCCCAACCTGCAGCTTTAATTTTTATGTATGGGGTGCCAATAGTGGTGTTTTCCCTTTCTTCCTGTTCTTCATACAAAAGATCTTCTGCTATCTCATCATACCTCTGTTCCATATTCAGGTTTTCTTTATTAGGCATTACTTTCTTCAAACTTCTAGGTCTACTGGAATTTACTGGAATGTCTGGATTACTATTTACCTCACACACATCCTGACTAGTACCCCGTTTGATGATTTCATTAGGCTTAAAAGCAGAAACTGTTTCACAAATTTCCCTTAATTTGATCTTAATATCATTGTCATCACTGTAATCTTTAAATTTGTCCCAAACAGATTTCAAAATAATCTCAGATGCATCAGCACAATCAACCTCCCTGTCTCCTGATGTATTACTAAGGTGAACTGGCACAATCTGATTCTCATGTGGAATGTAGTTAGAGTTCCTGGCACAACTATTCTTAACACTATTGCTTATAACATCCTCCTTAACTTCAACATAAGCTATTCCATCCAATTCACCATCAAAATCTTCTAGTACATAATCACCATTAGTCTTAACATCAACATTATCATCATAATTGCCTCAGCTTACACTACAAACACTACTAGTATCACCAACATTACTCACAACACCATCTTCACCAACCACATCCACATGAATATCAGACTTTCCAGAAACTTCAGTACGAACATCATTATGACAACTTACATCTAAAACATCACCACACATAAGTTTGTACAATCCAAAATTATCAAAGTTATCCTTACCTTTCATTTCAGCATTAGGTGCTTCTTCTTGATTAAATAAATTTGCAATTATATCATCTTCTAAGCCTACTTCATCAAAGGTAGCCTGGTTCCTATTACAGTTGTTTCTAGTATTTTCTCTGATGACATTACAAAATTTCCTGTCAAATTTAATTTTTTCATTACCTCTATCTACAGATCGATCATAAGCATACTGTCTATACTGGTTAGGTCTCTGATTATAGTGCTGTCTGTTCCGGGTGAAATTAGCCTGATTTTGAAAATTCCTTGCCCCAAACTGACAGACTCCCAGTGGAGCATTTAGTCGTTTAAAGGCCTATGTCTGTCGTTTCCCTGCCTCGGGTTACCTTCTCTCATGTCATTACCCCAGGACCTGTTTCGATTTTCCCATTCTCTGTTTGAATTAAAGTGCTGATCATTCCTACCAAAATTTCTTCTGTCATTGCTATTATAATTATCTCTGTTGTTGTTAAAGTTTCTTCGTTCGCTATTATTGTTATTATTTCCACGGTTCGGTTCCCACCCTCTGTGTGATGAACCTACAAAGTCGTTAAATCTGTTGTTTTGTTCAAAGGCTCTATCAAGTTTGTCCACATATTTCAAGAATTGTTCTTTGGACTCATCTGGACCATATACTAAACCCCATTGTACTCTTTTCGGAAATCTCCGTTTTAGTGCATCAATTTGAGTTAGCTCATCAAATGGCTTATCCAGATGCACTAATTTTTGCAACTGTTTCTCACAATAGGCTTTCATTGACCCATCAGATTCTCTGTAACGAGGACCATTCAAGAATTCACTTTTGTTTCGAGCTTGCTCAGTTTCAGACCAAAATTTGGTTAGAAAACATTTTTCGAAATCTTCAAAGGACATTTCCGCGGAACAATTCTGATTGGCCCACGAAAGCGCCTCACCATCAAGTAATTTCTTTACAAATTTTATCTTAACACTATCTGTCATTATGGACGTGAACTGCTCCTTGCAGAATTGCATGAAGTCTTTTGGGTGTATATTCTTGTCACCAGGATAAGTTTTAATGGGAAAATTTCCCCATACTTCATTACAACTATTACTAAAACCTTTCTGCAACATAGTTTCTTGTATTTCTACAAATTTTCTGTCTACAGTTTTTTCGACATTACCTACTCTACTACAAATTTCTGTGACCTTTTTGTCAGAATCAGATTTGAAAGATTCAATTTCGCTTTTGTCTGGTCAAATTCATTTCTCAATTGAGAATGTTCCTCATTTACAAAATCAACAACTTTTTAAAGTTTTAACTGGTTATTTGAAATTTCGTTACTTAAATCAGTTTCAAGGACAGAAATTTTGCTCTCAACCGTGTCCACACGACAATTAACTTCTTTTTGGTTTGACTCAAAAGTAATTCGCCATTCTTCGAGAACCTGATTAGTGTGAGCAATCTGTTCTGTATTTGAATTTATTTCTGATTTTAAATCACACACAGCCTTCGAAATTGACCTGTCCATCTGTTGTTGTGTCTGTTCAATTTGTTGACGTAATTCGGCACGAGAATCGTCCATCTTCGAGTTTGTGTTATCCAACTTCGAGTTTAACTCTGAAAACATTTGTTTTAACATTTCCAACATTCCTACACTGTCAGAAGCACTTTCCCTAATAGGTGTACTCGCTACACCGCTGTCAATACTGAAATCTGCGTCTTTTTCCATTATTTTAGGAAGCAGGCACTTATCTTAGTGTCCGTCGGCGGTCGTTGGTGTCCGTGTTTTGCGAAATTTCTTCAATTCCAGGATGGTTTCGCTCGGTTGATTCACTCCTCTTATTGTGACCACAGAATCGACGTATTTACTTCTGAAGAATGACTGGTCCGTCGTATATCCTCTTCTTGTGGTCCCAAAACAGACGTATTTTCTTCTTGTGATCCCAGAAGAGACGTATTTTATTTTGAAGAATCACTGGGTGGTCGTCATATCCTCTGCTTCCTCCTCCAAATTATAAAATCCCAGCTCCTCCACCAAATTATAACATTTCTGCTCCTCAACACCAAATTAAAACGTTCCACTTCAATTTGTTTGCACTTATAGCGATCCCAGCTTCCTCAACCAAATTAAAACGTTGCATTAGGAGGTGTCTGCTTCGTGCAAAAGGTCTTGAGTTCATATTGACGACAACAAGTAATTCTTCATTACAGACGTTTATTTACGAACAGAGCTGACAGACTTCACAGACTCAACAACTGACTCTCAGAGCTAACCGCACTGCATATCCGAACTGGCAACTGACAACTCCTAGGTGTATTAATATCTTTCCAAACAATGAGAGTCTTTGACAATGTTTTGTTTACAATACGATAGCAATTCACGACTTAAAACTAAATTAGACATTACAGAATTTTACTACAGATTAAAGTAAGAAAAAGGATCAGTACATATAAATTCTTACAAGCATAATTTCGAAATAGATTTTATAACATTTTTCTACCAGCTTCTAGATAACCTTCACCAGATTTGTACCGATGTTTCCAGAAATATCTTGACATTTGATTCTGGATATTTCTTGAGTGATTTAGAACAACTATTTATATGTAAAATGATTTAAATCGTGTTTCAAAACGTAAATAAATCTTTTTAGCAATATTTCATGATACAAATCGTCTTTCGAAATTAGGTTATGAAGCAGTTTTCACAAGTTTTCGTATTTTTGCGATCATAATATAGAATTTCTCCATAGAAAGTTCCAGAAGTGTGCATTAAACGTTCATTTACAGACTTTCTCTTTAGCTGGTGAGTTTTTAAAAGTATCTTGTCCATATTATACGAAATAATTTAGCTCAAAACTGATAATTTATACAATTAATCAGAGCTACAGCAAACAGTGAGTTTTTCTTTTACAAAATGAAATAAAATTACAAAATTGAATGAAAATAGGTTACTAACACTAATATATATTTACATTAATTCTATTTTTGTTCTTTCTGTGCAAAATGTCCTAATATTGACACAGTACAATATTTAAACATCACCAAAGTTTCCCTTTACATTTTGCATATCTGTATCGACATCCCCTAAAAGTCTACAGTATCGAATACTTCAATATGTCCCAATATGTCCTGTAATGTTACACTACGCAAGCCTGCAGGGTTGCCACATCTTGCAAAGAAAATCAGTCTCATTACCTCATTGTCGCACCTCATATTATTCGTCCTTTATGACCTGTCTAAGCATTATGTTGCATTCATCTGTGTGTAAGGAAAGCAGCCCTTCAGTATACCAAGTGGAGATATTGGAAGTCTTCCTGTAGACAGCAGCCTCGATAGCGTGAACTCTACCTAGTGGACTGTAACATACTCAAACCTGTCAGCCAGATAATATATAAAACATATAGAATCTTGCATTCCTTAAGCTATGTGCCAAACGAAGGAACATAAGTTGACAATAGACGAGACTGTTTCGCTATTTCTCCTAGTCATTCATGACAATAGGATATACTGTGTTGTAATCTCTACTCTTTCCATAAATCCGATGTGGACTGCGACTTCTCACTCCATTCCAAATCTATTGGTGCAGAGGGAAGTCCTTTTGCTCGTCAAAACCTACATGTTTACATAATGAAAGTTTGTTATCAGGCAACATGACAGACATCTTTGATAACTACATAAAAGTACTTGCCGTTATCCGTCTCTTTCCATATCAGTGTTTTAATACACACATACGTTATCAACTTTCTTCGTGTCACTCAAGTTTTCGTACTTGGTTCCTCTCTCAGAGCCGGCCGCTGTGACCGAGCGGTTCTAGGCGCTTCAGTCCGGAAACGTGCTGCTGCTGCTATAGTCCCAGGTTCGAATCCTGCCTCGGGCATGGATGTGTGTGGTGTCCTTAGGTTAGTTAGGTTTAATTAGTTCTAAGTCTAGGGGACTGATGACCTCAGATGTTAGCCGGCCGGGGTGGCCGAGGGGTTCTAGGCGCTACAGTCTGGAACCTGCCTCGGGCACGGATGTGTGTGATGTTCTTAGGTTAGTTAGGTTTAAGTAGTTCTAAGTTCTAGGGGACTGATGACCTCAGAAGTTAAGTCCCATAGTTCTCAGAGCCATTTGAACCAACCTCAGATGTTAAGCCCCATAGTGCTTAGAGCCATTTGAATCTCTCTCAAAAATTATCCACAGCGTTACTATGTTGTTGTTGTTGTGGTCTTCAGTCCTGAAACTGGTTTGATGCAGCTCTCCATGCTACTCTATCCTGTGCAAGCTTCTTCATCTCCCAGTACCTACTGCAACCTACGTCCTTCTGAATCTGCTTAGTGTATTCATCTCTTGGTCTCCCTCTACGATTTTTACCTTCCACGCTGCCCTCCAATACTAAATTGGTGATCCCTTGATGCCTCAGAACATGTCCTACCAACCGATCCCTTCTTCTGGTCAAGTTGTGCCACAAACTTCTCTTCTCCCCAATCCGATTCAATACTTCCTCATTAGTTATGTGATCTACCCATCTAATCTTCAGCATTCTTCTGTAGCACCACATTTCGAAAGCTTCTATTCTCTTCTTGTCCAAATTATTTATCGTCCATGATTCACTTCCATACATGGCTACACTCCATACTAATACTTTCAGAAATGACTTCCTGACACTTAAATCTATACTCGATGTCAACAAACTTCTCTTCTTCAGAAACGCTTTCCTTGCCATTGCCAGTCTAAATTTTATATCCTCTCTACTTCGACCATCATCAGTTATTTTGCTCCCCAAATAGCAAAACTCCTTTACTACTTTAAGTGTCTCACTTCCTAATCTAATTCCCTCAGCATCACCCGACTTAATTCGACTACACTCCATTATCCTCGTTTTGCTTTTGTTGATGGTCATCTTATATCCTCCTTTCAAGACACTATCCATTCCGTTCAACTGCTCTTCCAAGTCCTTTGCTGTCTCTGACAGAATTACGATGTCCTCAGCGAACCTCAAAGTTTTTATTTCTACTCCATGGATTTTAATACCTACTCCGAATTTTTCTTTTGTTTCCTTTACTGCTTGCTCAATGTACAGATTGAATAATAGGCTACCACCCTGTCTTACTCACTTCCCCACCACTGCTTCCCTTTCATGCCCCTCGACTCTTATAACTGCCATCTGGTTTCTGTACAAATTGTAAACAGCCTTTCGCTCCCTGTATTTTACCCCTGCCACCTTCAGAATTTGAAAGAGAGTATTCCAGTCAACATTGTCAAAAGCTTTCTCTAAGTCTACAATTGCTACAAACGTAGGTTTGCCTTTTCTTAATCTAGCTTCTAAGATAAGCCGTAGGGTCAGTATTGCCTCACGTGTTCCAACATTTCTACGGAATCCAAACTGATCTTCCCCGAGGTCGGCTTCTACCAGTTTTTCCATTCGTCTGTAAAGAACTCGCGTTAGTATTTTACAGCTGTGACTTATTAAACTGATAGTTCGGTAATTTTCACATCTGTCAACACCTGCTTTCTTTGGGATTGGAATTATTATATTCTTCCTGAAGTCTGAGGGTATTTCGCCTGTCTCATACATCTTGCTCACCAGATGGTAGAGTTTTGTCAGGACTGGCTCTCCCAAGGCCGTCAGTAGTTCCAATGGAATGTTGTCGACTGCGGGGGCCTTGTTTCGACTCAGGTCTTTCAGTGCTATGTCAAACTCTTCACGCAGTATCGTATCTCCCATTTCATCTTCATCTACATCCTCTTCCATTTCCATAATATTGTCCTCAAGTACATCGCCCTTGTATTAACCCTCTATATACTCCTTCCACCTTTCTGCTTTCCCTTCTTTGGTTAGAACTGGGTTTCCATCTGAGCTCTTAATATTCATACAAGTGGTCCTCTTTTCTCCAAAGGTCTCTTTAATTTTCCTGTAGGCTGTATCTATCTTACCTCTAGTGAGATAAGCCTCTACATCCTTACATTTGTCCTCTAGCCATCCCTGCTTAGCCATTTTGCACTTCCTGTCGATCTCATTTTTGAGACGTTTGTATTCCTTTTTTGCCTTCTTCATTTACTGCATTTTTATATTTTCTCCTTTCATCAATTAAATTCAATATTTCTTCTGTTACCCAAGGATTTCTACTAGCCCTAGTCTTTTTACCTACTTGTTCCTCTGCTCCCTTCACTACTTCATCCCTAAAAGCTACCCATTCTTCTTCTATTGTATTTCTTTCCCCCATTCCTGTCAATTGCTCCCTTATGCTCACCTTGAAACTCCGTACAACCTCTGGTTCTTTTAATTTATCCAGGTCCCATCTCCTTAAATTCCCACCTTTTTGCAGTTTCTTCAGTTTTAATCTACAGGTCATAACCAATAGATTGTGGTCAGAGTCCACATCTGCCCCTGGAAATGTCTTACAATTTAAAACCTGGTTCCTAAATCTCTGTCGTACCATTATATAATCTATCTGAAACCTGTCAGTATCTCCAGGCTTCTTCCATGTATACAGCCTTCTTTTATGATTCTTGAACCAAGTGTTACCTATGATTAAGCTGTGCTCTTTGCAAAATTCTACCAGGCGGCTTCCTCTTTCATTTCTTTGCCCCAGTCCATATTGACCTACTACGTTTCCTTCTCTCCCTTTTCCTACTACCGAATTCCAGTCACCCATGACTATTAAATTTTCGTCACCCTTCACTACCTGAATAATTTCTTTTATTTGATCATACATTTCTTCAATTTCTTCGTCATCTGCAGAGCTAGTTGGCATATAAACTTGTACTACTGTAGTAGGTGTGGGCTTCGTATCTATCTTGGCCACAATAATGCGTTCACTATGCTGTTTGTAGTAGCTTACCCGCATTCCTATTTTCCTATTCATTATTAAACCTACTCCTGCATTACCCCTATTTGATTTTGTGTTTATAACCCTGTAGTCACCTGACCAGAAGTCTTGTTCCTCTTGCCACCGAACTTCACTAATTCCCACTATATCTAACTTTAACCTATCCATTTCCCTTTTTAAATTTTCTAACCTACCTGCCCGATTAAGGGATCTGACATTCCACGCTCCGACCCGTAGAACGCCAGTTTTCTTTCTCCTGATAACGACATCCTCTTGAGTAGTCCCCGCCCGGAGATCCGAATGGGGGACTATTTTACCTCCGGAATATTTTACCCAAGAGGATGCCATCATCGTTTAATCATACAGTAAAGCTGCATGCCCTCGGGAAGAATTACGGCTGTAGTTTCCCCTTGCTTTCAGCCGTTCGCAGTACCAGCACAGCAAGGCTGTTCTGGTTATTGTTACAAGGCCAGATCAGTCAATTATCCAGACTGTTGCCCCTGCAAGTACTGAAAAGGCTGCTGCCCCTCTTCAGGAACCACACGTTTGTCTGGCCTCTCAACAGATACCCCTCCGTTGTGGTTGCACCTACGGTACGGCTATCTGTATCGCTGAGGCACGCAAGCCTCCCCACCAGCGGCAAGGTCCATGGTTCATGAGGGGGGAGCGTTACTATATTTGTTGAAATTCAGTATCACCTCTTATGCATGAGAGACGTAACAGGTTTTGAGACACATGGCTTCCGAAAACTAATCCAGCAAAAATGAATATGAACAGTCACAACCACAATACACATTTTTTATGGTTACCGGTTTCGGTCTCTTTTAGACCATCTTCAGATCATAAACCACGATGGTAGATGGTGGCTGTGAACAGAGCTGGCGCTACACCTACACTTATTGTAACCGGTAAACTTTTATAAAACTTTATAGCGGTTTTGACTTTTCATAATCATTTTTAAGTGATAAATAAAGCGCTATACTCCAGAGAGACTTGTTCTCAAAAATCATTAATCCACCAAATTCTCAAATGACAACACTGCCTTCTTTTCGACAGTTTCTTTGAAAATCCTTCTGAAGCAACTCAAACTTCAGAGTCTATACACTATATGATCAAAAGTATCCGGAACCACCAAAAACATCCGGTTTTTTTCTTATTAGGTGCATTGTGCTACCACCTATTGCCAGGTACTCCATATCCGCGACCTCAGCAGTCATTAGACATCGTGAGAGAACAGAATGGGAGCTCCGCGGAACTCACTGACTTCGAACGTGGTCAGCTGATTGGGTTTCACTTGTGTAATACATCTGTACGCGAGATTGCTACACTCCTAAACATCACTAGGTCTACTGCTTCCGATGCGATAGTGAAGTGAAAACGTGAAGGGACACGTACAACACAAAAGCGTACAGGCCAACCTCGTCTATTGACTGACAAAGACCGCCGACAGATGAAGAGAGATACACAATGTGGCGATTCGAAGGCAGGGTGTGGGTATGGCGAATGCCCTGTGAATGTCATCCGCCATAGTGTGTAGTGCTACAGTAATATTCGGAGGCGGTGGTGTTATGGTGTGGTCGTGTTTTTCATGGAGTTGGGTTGCACCCGTTGTTGTTTTGCGTGGCACTATCACAGCACAGTCCTACATTGATGTTTTAAGCACTTTCTTGCTTCTCACTGTTGAAGAGCAATTCGGGGATGGCGATTGCATCTTTCAACACGATCGACCACCTGTGGATAATGCACGGGCTGTGGCGGAGTGGTTACACGACAATAACATCCCGGTAATAGACTGGTCTGCACAGAGTCCTGACCTGAACCCTATAGAACACCTTTGAGATGTTTTGGAACGCCGTCTTCGTGCCAAGCCTCACCGACCGACATCGATACCTCTCCTCAATGCAGCACTCCGTGAAGAACGGGCTGCCATTCGCCAGGAAACCTTCCAGCACCTGATTGAGCGTGTGCCTGCGAGAGTGGAAGCTGTCATCAAGGCTAAGGATGGGTCAACACCATATTGAATTGCAACATTACTGAAGGAGGGCGCCACGAACTTGTAAGTCATTTTCTTCCAGGTATCCGGATACTTTTGATCATAGCCGGCCAGCGTGGCCGTGCGGTTCTAGGCGCTTCAGTCTGGAACCGCGTGACCGCTACGGTCGCAGGTTCGAATCCTGCCTCGGGCATGGATATGTGTGATGTCCTTAGGTTAGTTAGCTTTAAGTAGTTCTAAGTTCTATGGGACTGATGACCACAGAAGTTAAGTCCCATAGTGCTCAGAGCCATTTGAACCATTTTTGATCGTATAGTGTATATAAGGTGGAAATACATCCGCACAGTGAATTTATTTTAGCGAAGCGACAGCGTTCTACATATTTTCCACATATCTGGAACATCTTTTCTTCCCCTTGTGTTTGTAGTTAACTGAACGTAGCCTATTTCGTGTCAATTGCAACAAAATACACTCCTGGAAATGGAAAAAAGAACACATTGACACCGGTGTGTCAGACCCACCATACTTGCTCCGGACACTGCGAGAGGGCTGTACAAGCAATGATCACACGCACGGCACAGCGGACACACCAGGAACCGCGGTGTTGGCTGTCGAATGGCGCTAGCTGCGCAGCATTTGTGCACCGCCGCCGTCAGTGTCAGCCAGTTTGCTGTGGCATACGGAGCTCCATCGCAGTCTTTAACACTGGTAGCACGCCGCGACAGCGCGGACGTGAACCGTATGTGCAGTTGACGGACTTTGAGCGAGGGCGTATAGTGGGCATGCGGGAGGCCGGGTGGACGTACCGCCGAATTGCTCAACACGTGGGGCGTGAGATCTCCACAGGACATCGATGTTGTCGCCAGTGGTCGGCGGAAGGTGCACGTGCCCGTCGACCTGGGACCGGACCGCAGCAACGCACGGATGCACGCCAAGACCGTAGGATCCTACGCAGTGCCGTAGGGGACCGCACCGCCACTTCCCAGCAAATTAGGGACACTGTTGCTCCTGGGGTATCGGCGAGGACCATTCGCAACCGTCTCCATGAAGCTGGGCTACGGTCCCGCACACCGTTAGGCCGTCTTCCGCTCACGCCGCAACATCGTGCAGCCCGCCTCCAGTGGTGTCGCAACAGGCGTGAATGGAGGGACGAATGGAGACGTGTCGTCTTCAGCGATGAGAGTCCCTTCTGCCTTGGTGCCAATGATGGTCGTATGCGTGTTTGGCGCCGTGCAGGTGAGCGCTACAATCAGGACTGCATACGACCGAGGCACACAGGGCCAACACCCGGCATCATGGTGTGGGGAGCGATCTCCTACACTGGCCGTACACCTCTGGTGATCGTCGAGGGGACACTGAATAGTGCACGGTACATCCAAACCGACATCGAACCCATCGTTCTACCATTCCTAGACCGGCAAGGGAACTTGCTGTTCCAACAGGACAATGCACGTCCGCATGTACCCCGTGCCACCCAACGTGCTCTAGAAGGTGTAAGTCAACTACCCTGGCCAGCAAGATCTCCGGATCTGTCCCCCATGGAGCATGTTTGGGACTGGATGAAGCGTCGTCTCACGCGGTCTGCACGTCCAGCACGAACGCTGGTCCAACTGAGGCGCCAGGTGGAGATGGCATGGCAAGCCGTTCCACAGGACTACATCCAGCATCTCTACGATCGTCTCCATGGGAGAATAGCAGCCTGCATTGCTGCGATAGGTGGATATACACTGTACTAGGGCCGACATTGTGCATGCTCTGTTGCCTGTGTCTATGTGCCTGTGGTTCTGTCAGTGTGATCATGTGATGTATCTGACCCCAGGAATGTGTCAATAAAGTTTCCCCTTCCTGGGACAATGAATTCACGGTGTTCTTATTTCAATTTCCAGGAGTGTATATGGTTTTACATAACCAGCAGAACAGTGTGAAACAAACTGCCTTTATCAGGAAATTGAAGCCTAGCAGGGGTGCAAAACTCTGCTGCAACATATAAATACCTGTTGGTACTGTGTCTTCAATGTCTGTCCGCACTTCCTCGACTTATCTGCAGTGTGGTTGCGAGTATGCTGTGCTCAAACATATGAACTCTGATGATGAATTACTCTAAGACAACAGCACTCTGGGAGAGGATGATATGACAGCAAACGACTATCAAACGAATCTGGCAAAAACTTAACATATTGTTGAGGTTCAGTGGTCTCCGGTTTCGTGGACATTTATTACATGAATTGCTCAAAGTTACAAGTGAGTTTATCAGAATTGGCGGAGTTCACGAGACCTTAAATATATCCGACCTACTTGCCACTATCGCCCGTAACGAAACAGTCGCATACGTTCTTGTAAACACTGTTACGTTTTGCTTCATACGTTTTATGCTCTCTGCCACGCGGGACTGACTTAAAAGAACAACGCAAGGATAGTTTAATACGACGAAATCTTTTAAGACACAAAAATACACTAAGGTGAAAAAAGTCATGGGACAGCGATATGCGCATATACAGATGTCGATAGTGTCTCGTACACAAGGTATAAAAGAACAGTGCATAGTTTGAACTTTCATCTGTATGATAGATGCGAAATAGGTTTCTGACATTATTATGGCCGCACAACGGGAATGAACAGGCTTTGAACGCCGAATGCTAGTTGGAGATGCATGAGACATTCCATATCGGAAATTGTTAGGAAATTTAATATTCTGCAATCTACATTGTCGAAGTGTGCTCAGGATACGACATTTCAAGCATCACCTCACACCGCAGACAATACAGTGGCCTCCACATAATCACCGAATACAGCGATGTTTGCGTAGAGTTGTCAGTGCTAACAGACAAGCAGCACTGCGTGAAACAACCGCAAAAAACAATGTGGGACGTACGACGAACGCATCCGTTACGACACTGTCTCGAAGTTTGGCATTAATGAGCTGTGGCAGCAAACGACCGATATAATTGTCATTGCTAACAGCACGATGTAGCCTGCAGCGCCTCTCCTGGTCTCTTGACCAAACCGATTCGACCCTAGACGACTGGAAAATCGTAGCCTGATCGGATGAGGCCTGATTTCAGTTGGTAACAGCTGACAGTAGAGTTCGCGTGTGGCGCAGACCTCATGAAGCCATGAACGCAATTTGTCAACAAGGCACTGTGCAAGCTGGTGGTGGCTGCATAATGGTGAGGGCTTTGTTTACATGGTATGGTCCTCTGGTACAAATGAACCGATCATTGACTGGAACGGCTTATGTTCGGCTACTTGGAGACCATTTACAGTAATTGGTTCAAATGGCTCTCAGAACTATGAGACTTAACAGCTGAGCTCATCAGTCCCCTAGATTTAGAACTACATAATCCTAACTAACCTAAGGACATCACACACATCCATGCCCGAGGCAGGATTCGAACCTCCGACCGTAGCAGCAGCGTGGTTCCAGACTGAAGCGCCTCATTGCCCATCGAGACCAATCGGTAATATGAATGCGTCACACAAAAGAAATTTCAGGACGTCCAGCCTACCTAACCCTTATACAGTATCCATCCTCTCCTGTAATTATCGCCTAATTTCACCTCCGAGCTTTCAACGGGAAGCCTTGTCTTACAAACGTGTCCTTACAAACTCCTGAAGAACAACAGCCTTCTCATCCCTGACCAGTATAGACCATTACCGAATGGTACATGACATACAGGCTTTAGGTATCTAATAGACGATCACCTATTTTATACTGTACGCCACACAGGTACGATCTGAAAAAATACCGTTTCAACACACAATTAAGTACATCACACAGTGCAGACATTAATCACACATACATACTTCCCAGCGATTTAGCAAGTTACTTTTCAAACACATCAAACCAAGCAAGAACATTTACTCGCTTAACTGACTTGCGCTTGCGCGACAAGAGATCTCACATTGTCTCCGCCCATATTTATTCGCGACCCTGATACAGACGTCAGTCATTTATTTATTCATCAACTATGTCATATTTATGACTGTATGCTCCATTATCCTCTTACGTTCCGAACACAGCCTTGTTTCATATTTTACAGAAATGCCCATTAAAAATTCAGGGAGCCCTAATTCGCAACAGAGCGTTAACGTCATCGTTTCTTTACTGCAGCGGATACTCTTCTGACGTTATTTTTTAGGTTTTTTTTATAATATCGAGTTTATCAACAGATCCATATACCCCACATTTATCCCGAGCCCCATTAACAGTGTATCACAATTTATCAAACTAATTATTTATGAAAACGAAACAGAACTGAGCAGGATCGATGTCTCATTTAAAATACGTAATACTATAGAGATGATACTGCATTATTCATCTGGGAGAGGGTGGACGTGCTTTCAGAGCCCGCTCTTCTATGAATATGTAATGAGCCCGTAATGTGCGTTATTAAACGAGATTTTGCCATCGCAGCACAGGGCTTTTAATATCCTGTGACGTTCTTGCAAATTAAATACGGTTAAACGCTTGAGAGCCGCGGATTTTGGCTTTACCCCGTCTCTCCCAACTTGGACGGAATGAAGTCCCTTCAGATGGAGAACAAAGTATATTGTAGAGAAGACACTGTAGCCTAGGGCTAGGGAAATAATTACGAGACCGTGTTGTATATTTTAAACACCAGGATAAACGCGATACTGTTTTCCTGAGTATTATGCAAGAAATCATATTTTACAGTATTTAATCATCGAAACTGGATTAGGACCGATACTGAGATTTTAAATATAAAATGTGAAACACTGTAACCTCTTTAACCCGCTCCGTAATTGGCTATGCAGATGACTGTGATTCGTGTGAGCCTAATCGGATCAAGTGATCGTTTCAGATATAATAACGCCTGACGTGTGGAACAAGTTCCTCTACAAATGTCTACTCTTTCTTCTTGGTATGTTACTTCTGAAAGATCATTATAAAGCTGTACAAATCACGCAAGGCAAAAGACAAAGAAAAGCACAACGAAATTTTAAGCAACCCACAGCAAACCGATGAAGCTATTTTTAATTTCATCATCATTCCAACTTGAGAAAAACACCGTTTTTGACTAGTTGGTTACCAGAAAAGAAAATTATCATGTACATAATAATATCAACAAACGTGTATTATTAAATAATTCTCACACGTTACCAACAGAATAATTTTACTAACAACGAAATATACGAGGACTAACTAGGGTTTTAAATTACTAAAGAAAATCAGATGCAATAATTTGGAAAAAAATTCAAATTGCTGTTACAGAAATAGTTAAATGATGAGCTCTAGCGCTTACAGACACAACTGATTTCCTCACAATAATCTTTACTGCACAGACAAAACTCATGAGCTTCACAAGTAGCAGCCGACCGCGGTGGTCTAGCGGTTCTAGCCGCTCAGTCCGGAACCGTGGGACTACTACGGTCGCAGGTTCGAATCCTGCCTCGGGCATGGATGTGTGTGATGTCCTTAGGTTAGTTAGGTTTAAGTAGTTCTACATTCTAGGGGACTGATGACCACAGATGTTAAGCCCCATAGTGCTCAGAGCCATTTGAACCATTTCCACAAATAGCTTTTAAATAATGCACTCTTTGCGTGAAATCATTATAACCAAAAATCATGAAATGAAAAGTTTACCAGTATTATTACATTTCAATTATGTTACTACTAATTTCATCACACTTCCATTTACATTACAGTAATCTTCTCTGTCTCTGAATGTATACTGAACAAACTGATTGCAGTGATATTGCTGAACAAGTTAGCTAGTTGTCCAATAAAGCAAAACTGACATAATTTAGAAATATGTTTCTTTCCTTTTTTAATTGACAGATGCAGGATCCTAGTCCAGATAACAATGACTAAGGTTGTGGTTCCGTAGATTCTCCTGGCGTCTTACATGTATACGTTCTCCACGGGTATGTCGCCGGATATGATCGTCTTCACAACACGATATTTCGGCGATTCATCTGACCGTCATCTTAAGGTGCGATCACTGAGTACACTTTCATGCCGGAACTACATGCACATCCCTCCCAAGCGTTGTCAGGAGCATTGTCTCAGGCTCTTGCAGTTCGGTTTTTGCAGTGTGTAGCTGGTCTCGGCCCAGACTAACACGGCTCACCACGTCACTTATACGACGTCCGTGTCGACGATAAGCGTCGGTTTCTTTTCCTGTTAAAAACATTCGATTGAGCGGTTGCAGATTAGTCTTGTGCGATATTTGTTTTATCGATATGAATTAAGAGGAGCAGCAAAACACGAAGAATAATGAGTAGGGCAATAACCGTAAATATCTGGATTATTATCAATGACCCCACAGTGTAGCAGAGGGCGCTAACGCGCTGCTTCCTGGACTCGCGTAGGCGCGCACCAGCCCCGAATCGAATCCGCCCGACGAATTGACGACGAGGGCCGGTGTGCCAGCCAGCCTTAATGTGGTGTTAGGCGGTTTTCCACATCACGCTAGGTAAATACCGGGCTGGTCCCCACGTCCCACCTCAGTTACACGACTCGCAGACGCTTGAAACACGTTCGTATTATTCCATGGCTTACACCAAACGCATACAGCTGAGGTACACTAATTCCGTCCCGGGGGGCTCGGTGTGGCGGAAGGAAGGGTATCCGGCCACCCTCTGCAACTAACACTACCAAATCAATAGCAATAAGGCCGACGCCGCAATGCCATTCAATAAATATGACGATTACCGAAATGATAGGCAGTTCATCACGAAACTGACGAATTGAGCTGTAAGCAATCAGAGTTTACTACCGAACAGTTTCTTTAGAATCGTTTGAGAAACCTCGCACATCAACCCGCCTGCGCGACTTGCTGTCCATGCAGTCAAGCGGACCAGACAGTTTCCGCGCCGAGCAGGCCTGCCGTTACTGTCACCTGCTGACGCGCTCAGCACACGCTAGGTTCGCTTAAGCAGCTGCCATACAGCTTGAATCGCATGCGCAGAGCTGAAATCGCGTGTAAGCAGCTTGTCTTCCCGCTGCTAGCTGCTTGGTGTATGGCTGTTGGATGAGCAAGCAGTGACAGCAAGCAGCCAGAACCTACCCGGAAAATTTTTTCTGGCGCTGCCAAGCTGCCAGATTCGCGTATGCACATAGCTGTCTGAGTTAGAGTGGGCGTACCCTTCACGTGTCTCGTGTTTGTCTGTGTCGCGTTTTCAATCTTTTCGAAGCTTTTTCAGGTCCCGCGTTCGGCTAATTCATGTTTACACTTCATTGGTAATAAAAATCAAATGTTCATCCACCACTATGCTCGGGAATCTAACCAGAAATGGGACGAGATGCGTTTAAGCAGTGCAAAGACCAAAAACGGATTTCTACATTGCTGCGCATGCGCACTAAAGCCTGTTTTTTCTTAATTTTTTTTAGCTGTTGAAAGTAGCAGTCTGCCAGCTGCTTAAACGAACCCGTTAGCAGCCACGCTTCTCCCCACTCGCTCCGTTCTGTTTTCTCAGAAGTCGCAAGTAATTTTAAACACGCTATAGCTCTCCACATCACGGCCTTTTACACGGTCCCGTGTAGACGTCTGCCAGGCATACGTGAAATGGATCTCACAGTTTACTGACAAATGTAAAAACACTTAACTCTAACAGTTCCCTACTGGCACACACAGTGTAATAATAACTTGCATAAAATAGCAGCGGTTGTTACTGATAATTTCACAAAACGCGTATCAAATACTTGGAACATATTTTGTTTTACTTGCAGGTGAAATTTCGAAGCTACAGGAAAACAAATATTTTTGCTTGTATAAAGTGACACTTCAAAAAAAAAAAAATATAGCTTTAATGTTATGGTGTTACAAAATGACAATGCTGTAAACATACAATATAGTATTTCTTCGCAGAACAAAATCCGTCACAAAATTCACAGGTCTTTCGTACTTCAGGTGACATTTCTGTATATGCGAACAACGAACTGCAAAGAAGCGGCCAGGATTTAGCGTAGCTGTACGGCCAGATTGACGTAGCTACAGCTGGATCATTGTAGTGAGTTTGGACTAAAGGTACGCTGATTACAGTGCTCAAGACGAAAACAGCCATGCAAATAACTGGCTCTATGCAGGCTACCAGAATTACAGTCTAAAGGCCAACCATGGTCAGACGCGAAAGTATCATGCAGAGATGATAGTAAACACAACTTGTATGTAGTAACATTGCCGCGCGGGATCAGCCGAGAGGCCAGGGGCGCTGCACTCATGGACTGTGCGGTGTGATGTCCGGAATTACAAAAAAAAAAGGGGGGGTGGTAATTTTTTTTATTTTGTTAAAAGGAACGAAAGAAAAAAGGGTGAATAAAGGTGAAGGGAAGTGGTTCTATTTTTACTGGAATGAACTTATTGATGGACATCACAAAAATTTATTTTACCTATATATTTTTTTTTACTCATCGAAGAAGACAACACAACACATACAAAAGAAATCATCACACTAATATTATCCACAAAATGATCGTTTCACAAGACACTTTCTAGCTCGACTGACTCTTAAGACTGAACAAGACTCGACTGACTCTACTCTCTCTCTGGACCACAGCCTCTTCACGTCCCTCTGGACCAGAGATTTCAACTGTGATTAGCACGCCGATTATTTAATTAATCGCACAGCCGCTGGGCGCGCGCTTGGCGCGTCATTTAAATGGGGTTAAACGCACACCGCGAGAGGCGTGGGCTAGCGGTGTCTTACAGGTATCACCACAGCGGCTGGTCCCGGCGGAGGCTCGAATCCTCCCTCGGGCATAGGTGTGTGTGTTTGTCCTTAGGATAATTTAGGTTAAATAGTGTGTAAGCTTAGGGATTCTTCTAGTCACACAGCGCATATAAAAATAATACACATGAAACTCATTTAAAATGTCCTTACATTAACTATCATTTGCTTATGAATTTGGTATCAGTTTAGCAGTAATTAAATGTATTATTTGGAAAGAATTTCCAAGTCCCATAAGATTTCACACACATTTGAACATTTTTTGTAGTGACATTGCACACGGAACTGGCCATGGATATTTTATTTTCTTTATTGTTTATTTAATTTAAATCTCATTATTTTTGTTGTTTAAATATTGCGGTATTCTTTCTGTTAATCCATGGTGCTTCATTCTTTTCACACGCCGAAAGAAACTGACCCGCCTTCTCTGGATTGCATCTGAAAGCGAGAGTTTCCTAAATTTGCATAGTTCTTTGTTACTTCTTAACTTGTAGTTGCCAGTTTCGTTTATGGTGGGTCCCAGAATTTTTCATAAAATCCTCTTCTCTTTTTTCTCCACTTTTCCTATTTCTCCTACTTTATGTGTGGCAGTCAGCTCTCGGGCACAGTGGTTTTATTCATAGGATTACATGAATTTTCAATTTGGGTATCATGATTATCATTGCCAAGTGTAGGTAACAGTCGAGACTGCCTTTTTATCATAGTACTCAGTTATGCCTCCGGAATGAACCAAAAGGAAATTGGTCTTTCACTTTCGTGCTTAAATATTCATCGCGCTTATAGCAATTTTAAGAGGCGTATTTCACTTGCAAATTACTGAAAACAAGTCAGCTCGCTCCGCGTGCATAATTAAAAAGCGCTGTCCGCCTTGTGCTTTCTTTTTTCTAGCTGCGTATCCATACTTACTCGGAAAAGTATTCATAGCAGATTTCGCTTCAAGAAATACAGTGGCACCTTAGTTAATGACGGAGGTCCATTCCAGAATTACAGTCATAAAACAACACCGTATTTATCCTACAGACGATTCCAAAAAAGCATTTGACAGAAAACTGATAAATTTCTTTCGGATTCTTCTAGTTACTCACCTCATATAAAAATAATACACATGAAACTCATTTAAAATGTCCTTACATTAACTATCATTTGCGTATGAATTTGGAATCAGTTTAGCAGTAATTAAATGTATTATTTGGAAATAATTTCCTATTTTTACCTCCAGAACAAGACTTTTTTGGAGCTGTTTTACATATGAGCTTGAAAATAAGTCAAGGGTTTATTACTTCTGCCACTTCTTTTAGCTGTTTATTGCAAACCGCGTGGTCTTCTCATTATATACATTTGTTACGTTGACTGCAGACATTTGGATTTCATTTCATGACCACATTTGCAGCATATTTGTAATTTTTAAAGCCAACTTTATTTCGGAATTAGTTTTCTTTGCCCGAATCTCTTGTCGAATTTCGAAGGTACGCAGAAGCTTTGCACTCCGAGCAGTTTGTGCCTGGGACACATGGCGTTCTCTGGTCCATAACTCAATCTAGTGATCGATTTCGGAATCGTGTGAAGCGTTCCGCACAACAGGCCGGCAAAGTGGTTTCCGGCGTTTACTACTGTTTTTGATGTTAGATATGACGTGTGTTTTGTGGAGAATCTTCAGGTATTTTAACTTCTGTACATGAATTGCTGTATAAAATATTATAGCTGTTTGGAAAAGACTGCTAATTCTTCAGTAACAGAATTTTATATCGAGTAAAATTCGACATATTTTTAAAACTACGTATACACATGTGGGTAAAACATAAGGATGACGGTAACTTTCGCATGATGTGACACTGCCAAGTATCACAACTCTATAAAACTTGGACTATAACTACAAAGAACTGCTACAGTGTACTGCAGGAGATATCTGAAACAAATACGCAAATAGACGAACAAAACTGACCCTTTTAGGGTGGGTGATTCGTGGGAGGGAACCGAACAGCGAGGTCATTGGTCTCATCTGGTGAGGGAAGGATGGGCAAGGAAATCGACCCTGCTCTTGAAGCGGTACAGTAGTTACCGCTCTATAAGCAGCAGGTTTCGCTGCTCACTCGCACCGAGGAGTACAAACAGAGGCGGCTCTGCCGTCAATTTTATTGCACGACACGGCAGGCCGCTGGTGCAACAGAACCCATGTGGACGGGTGGAAAGAAATGTGTCTGGCTTCACAATACTTATCTATATGTGACGTGTATTATGCATTAATTGTACTTGAATGTGAATCTGCACATGAACTTTCCTAATCCTCCTCACACCTTTCCGTAAAGCGTGGCCAAATCTTTGTTGGGAAGTGGTTCTGTAGTATAGTAGTGCCAACCTCACTCCTGGGTAGGGGATCAGAGAGACATCACAGGCAGGTAAAAGTCAAAGACGTTCCAGTGTCACAAGATTTGGGGTGGAGAGGTTAGTCACGTCCAAGTGGTTGGACCACCCCCTCCACCGGGGCTCCGGAAGACCTCCTGGTGCCCGCCTTATTCGAGGGTGTGTTACAGAAGACGGGTAAGTGAGCAGACGTGTCCTCAGTGCGTCTGTCTCAATTTTCAAGCATGGAAGAGAGGTATTTGTTGTTTGTATTAATTCTTTTATTTACAGCTTCGAGTTGTGAAAGGAAATAAATGTTATCGTTTAATTTCGGAAATTTGCCCCCCTTTGTTAATGTATCTGGTCCCCAGTTTGCCCGTTATCCTCCTCACGTAGTGGATGTCCCATGTAAAATATTGGGAGACTTTGGTGGTATACATATGGCCAACGCAATTCCGTCTTGCCCGTAGAGATGTGCGTGCAGATTAGTATACAATAGACCTGAGCTATAAGTTGTAAAATTGTAATATCTGTAAACTGGACCATTTCTGCAATCGCTGTAAATTCGAGTGACAATGTTTAAAATAAACAGGTAATCAAGTGTCATCAATCTTTAACATACCCTAAAAATCACATAGGAGTCTAGTTAAAGGAATTCATTTAAAAATAGAAGATATTGAATGCAGGGACGCACACATCGGCGTTTGAGCCCTCCAGCCCCTTGCCTAGTATCGTACAGAATAGGGCACGCTCTCTAGGTAGCGCTCTCAAGCTCCCCTCCCCAGTTATCCGTTGCGCCATTTTTCATTCAGGGCTTGACGACATCAACTTTCATCTGGCGTCCCTAGACAAGGAGGTTAGACGGTAAACTTTCGCCCTTTCAAAGGAACCAGCCCGGAATTTGCCTGAAGCGATTTAAGGAAATAACGGAAAACCTAAGTCAGGACGGCGGGACGCGGATTTGAACCGTCGTCCTTCCGAATGTGAGTCCAGTGTGTTAACCACTGCGCCACCTAGCTCGACTGACACATTATGGTCCTCTGGACATTACAAAAGGCGGGAAATGGTTCTTGATGCGGTGTGTCCTCACCACAGACGGCACCACTTGTGAAACGAGCTCCCACGCCGGCCACAACGTTGGTAAGGAGTCCTGGTAGGGCATCCACTCCCTCACCAGCGCAGTTTAAAATTTCTAGATGGTCGACAGTGCATGTGAATGTGCTGTAATACCCCTACCCAATGCATGTCACACATGCTCGATGGTATTTAATTCAGGCGAATGGACAGACCAAGCCAATCGCGGAATGTCGTCTCGTTTCAAGAGCTCCCTCATTCGTGCTCCTCAGTGCGGCCGCACGTTGTTATCATCAGGGAATAACTTACGTGGTACTACAGGGAGCTGTAGAGGGTAAAATAGGCCGAGACAGGATTGGAATACAGCCAACATATAACTGAGGATATAGGGTGGAAAAGCTACACTGAGATGAAGACGTTAGCACGAGAGAGGAGTTCGTGTCTGGCCGTATGGAATCAGTCAGGAAGCTAGTAAATTCGAAAACAAATTATTTGTTATTTGATTTCTAACCGGTTTTGGTCTGCAATGACGCCCTGAAGATATAGTTGATTGCTTAGTACGTACATAAAATCTTGCCATTCATTTTCTGTGGCCAGTCCTTGCGACACGTTCACAAAAGCAAAGGTCTCGGCGAGTTCTCCACGGTGGCTTCACCTGCAGTGGAGCTCGTGTTGGCCATAAACGCCAAACTCAATATGCGTCAATCACCATCAATTATTATTATTCTCGAATCAGAAACATACAATTCTACAGTAGCCATACACATCAATAAATATATTCCCAGAGGTACAAATTGTATTTATATTACAGGCGCATGGGGTGGCTTGCAGGAGATCGTTCTTCGCGCAGGATGTAGAGCACAAAGGGCACTGAAGCACTTAGCTTGTGGTTTGTCCTTGTCCACAATCACAGAAAGTGACTTCCTTATGAAGCCCCATCTCTTTCGGTTGTCTTGGATTGTCCTGCTCCTGATCGTTATCTGATTACAGATTTCCACAAAAACCAACTTTCATTGCGTCCAGGTGGTAGTTGTTCAGCTTCTGACATCCATCCGCGCAGGTGAGGCGTCGACACAACACCCAGTCATCACGAGGCAGAGAAAATCCCTGGCCCCGAAAAGCTAATGATTTGCATATCACAGCATCTTCTTCCTATCGGTTAAATTTCTCGTCTGTAGCACGTCATCTTCGTGGTGTAGCAATTTTAATGGCCAGTAGTGTAGAAAAGTCAATTTCTTTCAATTTCTTTCTTGTCCTGCTCCTGATCGTTATCTGATTACAGATTTCCACAAAAACCAACTTTCATTGCGTCCAGGTGGTAGTTGTTCAGCTTCTGACATCCATCCGCGCAGGTGAGGCGTCGACACAACACCCAGTCATCACGAGGCAGAGAAAATCCCTGGCCCCGAAAAGCTAATGATTTGCATATCACAGCATCTTCTTCCTATCGGTTAAATTTCTCGTCTGTAGCACGTCATCTTCGTGGTGTAGCAATTTTAATGGCCAGTAGTGTAGAAAAGTCAATTTCTTTCAATGTTGTTAAAGACCCGAATACTGCACAACGTAATAAAACAACAAAAGAACACGAAATATACCATTTTCACTTATTAAATATTCTCAAATTTTCTCTTGTGAAACCCAGAGCTCTATTAAATGAGGCTGCCGTAGGTTTTCGAATCGAAACATCGTTTCTGTACCACTTCAAGGAAAGGTGTAACCACCCTCATCCAGCGTCTTCACCCAAAAATGGATTCTGGATATTACTGGCTTTGGCAGACTGAAATGCGGTCTGCTGAAGACACTTTAGGGTAAGTCCAAAAAGTTTTTGCTCCCTTAAAGTAATGCATCTTCTTTTCTCTAACATTTTTAATAGCTGTTTGCATAGCAGACTCATCCCACTGCTTTCGAGATTGTGGAGTCATTTCTGAAGCAATACCTATAAATGAAACCGGTTGTGGAAGTACGGTACAAATGTGGAATACTAGTGCGCCATATTAGTGACATAGCCATCTTAAAATTCAGAACCGCAAATATGAGTACAAACGAATATTTAATTTAAATAGGCAGCATACACGGCATTTTACAGGTAAGTGTATCAGATAAACGTCTATTTACAAAATACATCAATAATTTGAAAGTTGAAGCTTCCTGGCCGATTAAAACTGTGTGCCGGACCGAGACTCGAACTTGGGACCTTTGCCTTTCGCGGGCAAGTGCTCTACCGACTGAGCTACCCAAGCACGAGTCATGCCCCGTCCTTACAGCTTTAATTCGGCCAGTACCTCGTCTCCTACTTTCCTAACTTCGCAGAATCTCCCCTGCATATCTTGCAGAACTAGCACTCCTAGAAAAAAGAATATTGAGGAGACATGGCCTAGCCACAGCCTAGGGGATGTTTCCAGAATGAAATTTTCACTCTGCAGTGGAGAGTGAGCTGATACCAAAGTTCTTGGCACATTAAAACTGTGTGCCGGTAGAGCACTTGCCCGCGAAAGGCAAAGATCGATAGTTCGAGTCTCGGCCCGGCACACAATTTTAATCTGTCAGGAAGTTTCATGTCAGCGCACATTCCACTGGAAAGTGAAAATTTCATTCTGGGAACATTAATAATTTATTTATTACGAGAAGAATGAAACTGAAAACCTCCAATTACTCCTCCTATTGAATTCGTTGAAACAGCTTCACTACTCGGAGTGGCTGCCAGCTGCCACAAGAATGCATCCCAAAGCAGCCTACAGAGCACTTACAAGGCGAGAAATCACAGTATTTCATATTTCTATCCCTATTTCATATTTGTACCTCTTCCTCTACAAATTTTCGTGAGTGAAACACTTTAATGAAGGTCATTTTAATGAAATGTTGTAGTGAGAAGTTGCAGTATGAAAAAATCTCTCCTGCTATTCTCCTATTTCGTTTTCCAACACAGGGAGTGAGGGGGGGGGGGGGGGAGGTGATGGCGGTAGAAGAGTATTGATAAATACCTCCAGGGATTTAGAACATGAGCACACGAAAACTCCTACAGGAAACAGGTACACATCAGTGGACAGAGCATCTCGCGAAGTTTTTATCTGACATTACAGATGCTCAGTATGGGACCAGTTTGTCACGTCGCGTGTTTAATTCACTGGCACAAATTCTCCAGGAAGGCGCGCGACGGCGGCCCGCTTTGCCGATCTGTTCACTGAGTTGCCTGCTGCGGGTACGACGATAACGATTGCATGATTTGTCTAAATGTTGTGCACGCCTGCCTCTTAGTGCAACTACTCCATAGCGCATATTACGAACTGAAACGTGGAAGCACAGTCATCTTATGAAACCTCGGACTTACTTATGGGTAACCCTGTGTGCATTCCACTGGTACTTTGACACAGGACCTATATCTCCCTGTGGTAATGACATGAATGATTACCCTACATTTTCATTTAATATATATATAAGTCCGTTAATTCCCGTCATGCGGCCATAATCACGCCGGAAACCTCTTCACATGAATCATCTGAGTGTAAATGACAGCTCCACCAATGCACTGCCCTTTTATATCGTGTGTATGCGGAACTACCACCATCTGTATATGTGCATATCGCCATGGCATGACTTCTGTTACGTCAGTGTTATGTAGCCAGTGTGAAAATGCTTTCCGCAGAAAATGTTTCACTCCTGTTTCACAAATCGGTGTGACTGTCACACGATACACTCGAATTTTCGTGTAATGATAAAGAGTTTGTCGTCATTTGAAATAATTTGCCTAAATGTTAAATACCTTTGTAAACATCAGTACGACCCATGTGATTTTCTGAATATATATATATACCGGGTGATCAAAAAGTCAGTATAAATTTGAAAACTTAATAAACCTCGGAATACCGGGCACTACCATGGGTATGCGGAGCAGTGACTGGAGAGACTGAAAGTGAAACAGAACAGTGCCGATCCACCGAACGCACATAATCCACCACAGCAACGGCTGAGCTCGCGAAAGAGCTTCCTGAGGACGTCCGAGAAGCTCACCGTTTCACCAGAGAAGGCAAGGCTGGAATTATGGATGTGATGTCCTTAGGTTAGCTAGGTTTAAGTAGTTCTAAGTTCTAGGGGACTTATGACCATAGATGTTAAGTCCCATAGTGCTGAGAGCCATTTGAACCATTTGATCAGCTTTTCAGAGCATTGACACAAGGTTGGCGCCGATGGCGACACCTACAACGTGCTGACATGAGGAAAGTTTCCAACCGATTTCTCATACACAAACAGCGGTTGATCGGCGTTGCCTGGAGAGAAGTTGTTGTGATGCCTCGTGTAAGGAGGAGAAATGCGTACCATCACGTTTCCGACTTTGATAAAGGTCGGATTGTAGCCTATCGCGATTGTGGTTTATCGTATTGGGACATTGCTGCTCGCGTTGGTCGAGATCGAATGACTGTTAGCAGAATATGGAATCGGTGGGTTCAGGAGGATAATACGGAACTTCGTGCTGGATCCCAACGGCCTCGTATCACCAGCAGTCGAGATGACAGGCATCTTATCCGCATGTCTGTAACGGATTGTGCAGCCACGTCTCGATCCCTGAGTCAACAGATGGGGACGCTTGCAAGACAACAACCATCTGCACGAACAGTGGCCGTTACATTTCAGATGTGTTACGACCGTGGCTGTGCCCTTTATTCGATCCCTGCTAAGTTCTACATTTCAGCAGGATAATGCTCGACCGCAGTTTGCAGGTCCTGTACGGGCCTTTCTGGATACAGAAATTGTTCGACTGCTGCCCTGGCCAGAACATTCTCCAGGTCTCTCACCAACTGAAAACGTCTGGTCAATGGTGGCCGAGCAACTGGCTCGTCACAATATGCCAGTCACTACTCTTGATGAACTGTGGTATCGTGTTGAAGCTGCATGGGCAGCTGTACCTAAACACGCCATCCATACTCTGACTCAATGCCCAGGCGTATCAAGGCCGTTATTACGGGCACAGGTGGTTGTTCTGGGCACTGATTTCTCAGGATCCATGCACCCAAACTGCGTGAAAATGTAATCACATGTCAGTTCTAGCATAATATATTTTTCCATTGTATACCCGAATATCATCTGCATATCTTCTTGGTGCAGCCATTTTAATGGCCAGTAGTGTATATCTGTACCCAAAAATCTTAAGAGGAAAACCTGTCAAACTTTGTGTTAAGCATAATTTAGAAATTTTCCTAATGTGGTATATGTTCGAAGATATGGGAAGCATTGAAGTACATCCCGCAGTATGATCTACAGATATTTTGTTTGCTCATCGTGAAAAACTGAAAAATTTGTGAACGAAAAACAAAATGGTATTCTATATTTGTACTACTTCCTCTGCTGAAAGGGTTAAGGCAGTAAGAGCTTAGCTGCACGCGCAGCCTTTACAGTGTCTCTCACTTATTTCTGCTAGCGTGACATCTGTGCGCTCGGTACTAACGGAGTGTGGCGCGGTGCGCTTGTTGCAGAAACTGTGGTTCCAGCACGTGTGGCCGAGCCTGCAGCAGGAGATGAAGACGCAGGAGGTGCTGGCCGCCGTGCTGCAGCCCATCATCTTCCTGGTCCAGGAGTGCACCATCGAGGAGTACGAGTCCATCATCCTGCCCGCCTTCAGGTCAGACCCGCTGCTCAGCCTGACTCGGTGCCGCAGCCGGGAACCGCGCAAACTTGAGCGGGGCGCCGCGCGCGAGGCAAATTACGCATTCCTTTTGCCTGCAGATATACTCCGTAAAGTTTGTTGGCGAACCTGGATCAATTTTCTCCGCCGTTAAACTTATAAAGTCAGTCTGAATATGGGTCGCCAGCCTCCCCTCATCCTGCGAGACAGGAATAAACTTGCCGCTACTACCAAAACCAACGATTGTCTGCTCTAGTTACCTATGCTTATATAGAATGTTTCCGAGGTCTGGTCACTGGACTGGAATATGTAGAGCACTCACACTTCATACTCCGCTTGCAACTGGCTGCTAACTTAAACCAACAACCTCCACCTTCCCCCCTCACACACACACACACACACACACACACACACACACATACACAAAGCTGCATAACAATCCAAATTAAGAGCCAAAACTCACAAAAACGCCACGCTACAAGGCACTGCAGAAACAAGTATAATTTTTTTGCTTTCACTGAGACTGCAACAGAAACCACATGCTAAAGGCTATCGGATGTAATGAGACGCCGCATCCCATCGACCCATGCGGTCTCACTGAACCGCAGCACTCACCTAGAAAGTCATAAAACGACTAAGCAGCATTACACATCCGCACAAGGAAATGTACTTTTGGATCCTAGTTTCGCTATAAGAAGAATGACTTCATTGATGATGAATAATCACTAATTCCCTAGTTAACTGTTGAATACTTTAGAACACCACCTCCACCTCAGAGGACACACGACTTGCCTCCTGTCGTATTCACCAACTTCATCCTACATGTCCACAGCTCGTGGTCGTGTGGCAGCGTTATCGCTTCCCCTGCCCGGGTTCGATTCCCGGTGGGGTCAGGGATTTTCTCTGCTTCGTGATGACTGGGTGTTGTGTGATATCCTTAGGTTAGTTAGGTTTAAGTAGTTCTAAGTTCTAGGGGACTGATGACCATAGATGTTAAGTCCCATAGTGCTCAGGGCCATTTGAACCATTTGAACCATCCTACATGAAACATGCAAATGTGGTACGAACAGAGCCCCTACCACCGAAGTCGCTGTTGTTAACTAAGTGTCTTGCTTACATACAGCATATATACAGACTCCTCACTTAGTCAACAAAGGAAAACTGTGGGAAAAAATTCGTGTAGTCGCAAATTTTTATAGTGGTAGCAGGAACTGTCATGAACAGCATACTAAAAATCGCGACGATTGGGTGTGCGTGCAGCGGCGAGGAGGCATTTAAAGGTTAGTTTTTATGTTTTTTTCTCGAAAACTGCTGCTTCCAACAAAAATGTTTACCGGTGAAAAATTAAAGTTGATTAAATTTCCAACAAAAAATATCATGTCTATGTTTTCTCTACGACTAATAATTTCCGTGTTGGATTCCTGAATGGAAGAGTTTTTTGCAGTCTACCTCTAACACAATTAATGGCGATAGAAATGCAGTAAGTTTGCGGTCATTCATAATTCACCAGCAATTAACTACAACGTGGCTATATGGCTTTACAGCATTCTATCTACAAAAGACAGTAGCAACATGGCATATTTACCAGTCCAGCACCTTTCCTACCAACACTACACAGGTCACTGAAAACATCACACATACAAATTAAGCACTTGTGAGCCATTGTTTATAGGAAGGTATTTTGCGTTAAACCTCTCTCAATAACTGCAAATAAATTCTCAGCAAACTAAAAATTACTCCACTATATAAACACGAGTTCAGTGAGCTCATTTTTTCTGTTCATGTAAGAGAGCTGAACATGTCATGCTGGGAGAGTGTAGTCTATCAGAGTAAACTGAAGTGGGGAAAATTGCCTGTCCTCGAAGAACGCTACAGGATGACTGAATAAATTTCTCTCTAACATTGGAGAAGAGTATGCAGAGACTTACGTAGATTTTGTCCATATACGTCTGTTGCGTTAGTATTATTAGTAATGCAGACAACAGTAGCGTTAACGCAGTGTGTGGAAAGCAACGACCCCCAAGTATGTATTCGCACTGCATCGCCGGTGATTAATAAGGCGAGAAGCGGAAGTATCGGTATAATTTTGTGAATGGCCCTATAGTGGCATTTTTTGCCGTAGTGCGGTTGAGAGGATGAGGAACTGCCTGTTCGCGCTTCATTTTTCAGACCTACCATAAAAGAGGGAAGTGCCCGACCACAACCCGGCGACGTAGCTTCCCTCACGCTTCTAACCTCCACCTCTGCTTTTCGACACTGTTACATCCTCGGGACGCAATTTATCTCTTAATAAGGTTCTACTGCACTTAGATGTGTACAGACATTTAATATTTATTCTTAACCAAGTTCGTTTAACAATAAACGTCACTTTCATACCACTAAAACACTTTTTTTAATAATCTACAATTTATCCGTGTCGTGGAACGCGGAAATTGTTAGTTCTAGATGAAAAATTGTTGTATGAAATTTAATATAGTTTTATTTTATACTGGGAGACATTTTCGCGGCTGTCGAGATGTTAAAGAAAAACCGAAAAAAGAGGCCGTTACGCCCCTATCCCCCCCCCCTTTCCCCATCCACACAACCCCCACCTGTCAGGACATTTTGTATGGTCTTCGTAGTTCTGATGCCCCCTTCTACGCCTGTATAAAAATTTGCGACTACACGAGTTTTTCTCCCAGTCGACAGTTTTCGGTCTTTGTTGGCTAGGTTAGGCGACAGCTATGGCAAAAGTAGCTGGCAAAACAGATTAGCAACAATTTCGAGTGATTTATTGGTAGAACTTTTAAGTGCACAACTGGAACATGAAGATAGTGCGTGTCAATATAGTTCAAAGTTCTCTTGTACTGATCTGCCATTAAACACTGGTATAATTCTAAATCCACTGAATTATGATCAACATCACTTGTATAATGTTGTTTTTGGCTCATCTAAATGGAGACTGTATATGAGTCCTGAGATACTCGCTGAAACACAGACCTTATACTGCCTGGGTTTGTCTCATGATTGACTTGAGGTACTGTATGCAGCAGTGTGTGTGCTCATGTTCACGTTTGCGGATTGATGTCACATGCTAATTATTTGTTTGATGTAGGAGGGAGGCATAAGAAAGTCCGTGTCCTGTGCCCCCTCTCTATGTTGCTACTGAGTTGTAGGCTGCTCGGTGTTCTTCTATGTGGGCTGTGCACCGTATCATCCGGAGGAGGTAGCACCGACACGCAGAAAGGACGCCAGCCGACTCTGCGCTTTAGCAAGGCCCCCCACTTGAGACGGATTGGTGGAAAGGCCAACCTATGTCCTTCAAACTGAACAAAGACGACAATCAGTGGCTACCACAAGTCGGCTCTTGTGTAATGGCAAAGAGAGAAACCCCGCGAAAAAACTGGAAACTTTATGTTATACATCAAGCTGCGCTCTGCTACGTACATGCAGTTACATCGTAGAACGAAAGTTTCATTGAAATTCTTGGGCTGAATTGAGTCTTTTGTCGAGTTCCAGGATGAGAGTAGTATCTCGAGAAACCAACGTAGTGGACTCTCTCAGGGTGGTGTTCTTCCAACGTGTACAGCCAAGACTAAAAGCTTCATTTTTGGTAATGTCGTATCTTAAACGTTTTAGTGCTTTGATTTTAAGATTACTGAAAGAATACTTTTTTTTATTTATCAGTCTACTGACTGGGTAGATGAATCTTCAACGAATTCCTCTCGTGTGCCAACCTCTTTATCTTACAATAGCACATGCACCCTACGTCCCTCATTATTTTATCGGCTGAATTTAATGTCTTTGCTCTTAGTTTTCACCCTCTACTGCTATCTAAAGTGCCATGAAACGTCCGTAACGTCTTGAAACACGTCTATTATATTGTCCCTTCGTCTCGTAAGTGTTTTCCATACGTTCCTTTCAACGCCGTTTCTGTGAACCTCCTCACTATCTTATCATTCCACCTAATTTTCAACATTCTTCTGTAGCACGAAATCTCAAATGCTTCGATTCTCTTCTGTTCCAGTTTTGCCACAGCCCACGATTCACAGTGCTGTGCTCCTAATTCTTCAAACTAAGACGTATGTTTGATACCAGTACACCTCTCAAGGCCAGGAATTCCATTCCCCCTTTGCCTGTGCTGCTCTGATTCTTATATGCCCCTGGCTTCGTCCGTCACGTGTTATTTTGCTTCTCAGGTAACAGATTGCCTTGACTTCAACTATTTCGTGAACCCCATTCTTATTGTTAAGTTCATCACTAATCTCATTCCTGTTACACCTCATTACCTTCGCCTTTCTTTAGTTTACTCTCAGTGCATATTCTGCACTCATTGGACTGTTCATTCCGATCAACATGTTCTGCAGTTCTTTTTCAGTTTCACCGAGGACATCAGTGTCATAAACGAAGCTTACCTGTGTTATATTTTCATTTTGAATGTTATAATCCCACTCTTGAACCTTTTTCATATTTCAGTCATTGCTGCTTCGGTGTATAGAATGAACAATAGCGGTGGATGACTATATCCCTGTCTTACGTGCTTTTTAATATCAGCACTTCATCCTTGGTGTACCGTTCTTAATGCAATCTCTTGGCTCGTCTACGTATTTTGTAGTTATGTGTCTTTCCCTATACCTTACCTCTATTTTTCTCAGACTTTCGAACAAAGATTTTTTTGGTGCAAGACTACTTACAACTGCACTAAATGATGTGTCAGCATGTTTCCTGCTAGCTGAACCGGCAACCACATAGTTTTTCCAAGACTCAAAGGATACTATACCTAACAGAGAACAGCATGTGATCTGGGAACTTAAGAGGACTACTTTACCTCTAGATATATTCGATTCTCCTTGAAACTGGCTTTAACATTTAACAAAAGAGTGCTAACACAAAGCAGAGGCCATCAGCGCAAAATAATATCCATTTTCCTCAAACAGAGAGTATTAAAAACATTCTTGGTCCCACTTTTTCTGCTACGTGGTAACCGCCTTTCTTCGATGTCCTCAGCTCATACAAGCGGGATGGGTACGTCAGTAATAAAACCTGCAGAGTGAATACCAAACGTTTGAAATCACCACCACAATAAAACATTTACTGGCCACTGAAATCAAGGGGACAGTGCTGTACCTGGCCCATAGTGCACCTTAGAACATTTGATGTTTCTTGGTCGGTATTTCAATCAGGTGATCGATTTTAGAAACAGATGAAGGTATACGTACTAGGGACAACCATTTGCAATTTCTAACATTTCCTGTTATTCTCGTTGTAGTGGAACACGAGGCTGTGTCTTGGGCACCATTCAGTTCAACACTCACGAAGAGCCAAAGGATCTGCTAATATAAAAGGAAATGATGATGACATTTTAATGCCACATAATGTATTAAAACTGTTTTAAAGATATTTTTAAGTCTTCAGTAACAGAATTTTATGGCACATAAAAGTCTATACA
This sequence comes from Schistocerca gregaria, assembly GCF_023897955.1. Classification (NCBI taxonomy): domain Eukaryota; kingdom Metazoa; phylum Arthropoda; class Insecta; order Orthoptera; family Acrididae; genus Schistocerca; species Schistocerca gregaria. Next base: position 87,134,548 of record NC_064923.1, read on the forward strand.
TTTTTAAAAGTAGCTATATAACGTGTGAACGGTTAAGCCATACTTCGTCGGTCGTACTCCATCCTGTACCTTGGAATAGAAGACACTCTTTTATCGTGGAAACTTGATATCTGCAGATGAATTGAGTCTCTTTAATATCTTAGCAATTCTACCCGTCTTCATTATGCAGTTTTGTGTTAGTTTTTAATAACTTGTATCTCAAAACGTGTATAGCTTGTAAATGGCTTTTGATTTCACTCACTGATTATTGCAGTCACAGAAGAACAATGAAACAGAGAGACTGTTAAATACGGTACTGGCAAGATTTCCTCAAATGCAGCACTTTTAAATTTCAGTGGAGTATATTTTCCTAGGTACGTGACGAAGATATGCCTTGGACCACTTTTTCACATTTCGAGAAACTTTACTTTTCTGGGGTAATTCTTGTAATTTCAGAAAAAGAAAATGGAATAATAAAATATATTAATTCCTTTTTACAAAGCTCGATAGCGGTCAAAGTCCGAAAAGTGTTCCAAGTTTCAACACTCCCCGCTGCGCTTGAGGTATAAAGAACAAAGGCAGATCTCAAATGAACCCTTCCATTGTTTGGACGTTTGGATTCCACCTACGATATTTGCGTCTGATAAACGTTTGTTCCCCACTTTCATTGCTTAAGATAAACTGTGGACAAAAGCAAGTGGACCATTTTGATTAAGACACGATGCAGGGTGGATAACTTCCGCTCTCTAGAAGTGCATGTACTGATTACGAAATTCTGATGATTCAACTGAAACCTATTAGGACATGCAACGTTCTGCAAAACTTAAGAAAGAGACACATAAAGTAAAATGATATATTAACAACTCAGTGACAGTGATTGAAAGTGGGTGAGCATGTTTTCAGAGGTCTCCCAGTTAAGCACAGGAAGTTGGACGTCACATGGCGAGTGGTTGCCCCCGCAACTCAAGGCAGTTGATGGAACGAGAAAGTTCAATTGCAATGCAAGGTTGAGTACATTTCTATGTCATTTCCTGTCTCGTGGGACTCTCGTACTGATTTGAACCCTTCGTCTGCTCGCGTCTATCGCTAATTCATACGCAATATTGAAACGACCTTATTTTAGGGATACTGTAATATGGTCATGTTCTAGTTGAAATCATTCTAAGAATATTCTTGATTAATTAACTAAGCAAATTTGAAAATTGGCTTTGTCAAAATTAAAGCACCTCCTTAATTTCTTTAGTCATTTGTATATAGTTTTATTTAGGAAAGTTGGCTAGCCAAACCTTAAAAGTCTGTGTTCTTACCCTTAATCTGTTCCTAAGCTGATTGGAAGTAATGAGAGTTCTGATGGGAATTGTATGAACAATTGTACTATTTAGTAAAGCTTTACCTGAGTATATTTACCTAGACACATTCAAATGTCAACTTTTGTGGGTCTTGTTCCGGTTAAAGAAATCTGTTATGTGTCCAAGTGATCTGGCCTTGTAAGGCAGTCTCCTGTGTTAGTGTGATTGTGATTTTATAATGCTTTTGTTTGCAATATTATATGCAGCAACTACAACGGCTTAAACAGATTACTATCGTGTTTTTGGTGTGTCATTACCATTACCATATATCACTGGTAGAAGAGCGTGGTTACGATCCAAAGACCTCTGGGTTATGGGCGCTGCACGCTTCCACCTACTTTAACCACACTTCATGTCGGTTGGTTGGGCGTAGCCGCACTTGCTCAACTGCCGTCAAGATAGTTAGTCACGACACCGAAATAGATGATAAACAACTAAAACAATTCCAAAGGATTTTTGTACATTGGCATATTCAGTTAAGCCGCACGCCACCCACCGAAGCTACTCGGCGACTAGAATTCAATCGGCCGGCGTAGCTTGTAACAGACTCGAAGGAGCTTGTCCTTCCGACCTCTAGGAAAACCAATTCACCATGGGCGGTGGATCTGCCCTCACGACTCAACACGCCGTAGCCACTGGCCCCGCTCTTACGTTGTCCGCCTCGTCCTCTTGCCGCCCTACCTTCGTACACAGTCCCACGTTACTCCCGCTCACTGCCGATTCCGACACACCTCACTAGCAGAGCGCATGCGCTGGCGTTAAATCCGCGCCGCCAAAGATGAACAGAAGACAAATAAGCATCGAAGTCGACTCAAAGATCAAAATGACAATAGATGGAACCTGCGCCAGAAAACGCACCAGCTCACAGAGTGTGTATCAATCAACTAGCAGTGTGGTCGTGTTTCTCATTACGACATGGCACTGAGGCAACATTTGCATCATTTCACATGGGAAGACTTTTGGAAAACTGGAAGAGGGCTTGGTATTGTCCGCAGCATTATTTGACGTGCATGAGGAGCATTCCGAATCACAGGCACTGGTGCCCGAGGGAGAGAAGGTGGTCGAGCACGGTCAACTACAGCAGCAGATGACCGCTACATGTGCAACGGGCGAGAAGGGTCCACGTCAAACAGCGGGTGCAGTTGCAGTCAGATTTAAGAGGACCGCAAGGCACTTAATTACGCTCCGCAGCGCTACGGTGACTACATGTGCCCAACGACCAGTGTGTTGTGTTCCGATGACATCCGCATATCGGCGGCGGCGTTTGCAATGGTTCCAAGACCGTAGGAATTGGACCGACGAGGCGTGGTGGGGTAGCGCGCTCTTCTCAGACGAGAGCAGATTCAGTTGGAGTGGTGATTGTGGACGTAACCTCATACGGTGAGAGGTGGGAACACGTAATGCGCGCAGGGATGTTGTCGCACATGATCGTTTTGGTGATCCAGGTGTTACAATGTGGAGAGCCATAATGTGGCAAGGGCTTAATGGACAAATTCTTGAAACTCAGTAGACTCACGTGCTAACGTTATTATGACACTGTATTCGTCCCCCACGTGCGTATTTTCAGCGGTGCATTCGGCACTAACTTCATTTTTGTGAATGACAGTACACGACCACATCGAACAGTGCAGGTGGAAGAGCTCTTGTAATGAGAGGATATTCGGCGAATTTCACTTCACTTAAATCCCATCGACCACATATGGCATGTGTTGGGGAGGCGTACTGCAGTACGTACACGTCACGTGCACCAACGGCCATTCACCAATCGTCAACTGCGCAGGTGGAGAAATGGCACACCACAGCAAAACAATTCTCTGCCAAGCTTGTGGATAACTTGGGAGCACTTTGTAGAATGTGCACTGCCACCCGTTGTGTTCACACACGCTATTAAAAACCATGCCCCGCAGCTTGTAACGTCCAGGGGACTGTAACGTCGCGAGTCAATACGCGAAAACTTTATTGCACTAAGCTACTTTGCAGAACAGCCCGCAGCATTGAAGCCACTGGCTGTGAAGGAGACAGCCAGTTGTGTCTTCAGCAATGACTCATTCGCATCTGTCGCTATGCTAGCCGTGGGAAGCGGTATCTGTATCACTTCGTGCGGCTGAATATTCAAACCCTTAAGAATCTAAATCAACTATATTAGCTATTGTTTAAAGTCGATACTGACTTTTGTTATTCAAGAGAATATGGTATAAAAGTTTCAGCCTTCTATCTCTCATACTTTTAGAGTTAAAGGAAATTACCTAAAACACCCCAAACTGACACTTAGACTAAAAAACTCAAATAGGAATAATAACAGTTTGTCTTTTAGAATCATTTGAAACAATTACCGGAGTTCACAAAATGTCAGGTCAATTTATTTGGATTTTTCACATTAAAAACGTTAGCTACTTTTCATTTTCGTCATATAAAATCCAGAAAAGATTATTATTTAATTAATATTTATTTGCTTTATTGCTGTGGAATGAATGAAAATGAGTGAGAGTGTGTAAGTCGCACATACGCAGAAATTCAATATTATATAACGTAGCACATTACGCAACTGTGTAGTGGGAAAGTTGTGTTTCCCCTCATTGCTGATGATTTATTTCTAAGAGTACTTTCTTTTGTAAGATGGCAGCCAGAACAGCAGTTTGCAGAGTAATAGTTTCCTAAATAAATTCCCAGATTAGTTTTCCTATCGTTTGGCTTTGTTAAACATCATATTAATATTTGCATATTGAAATGATGTGATTACAACTGGGAATAGTGATTGTCGTAGGACAGTTTTGGCGCGAGAATGATCTCGAACGATTGTTCTGATTGGCTGGTCACTTTGATCATCCAATCAGAGTTTAGCAGTTCCCACGCACTGCCAGGTAGTTGTTGGCTGTTGAAGGAGCAGCGAGAAGGAGTCGCTAGTCAGCTATTGGACGTACAGGTCATGTTGAACGTTAGAAGAAGTTATTATAATTTCGCATCCAGACTGTGTTGCCGAAGAAGCAGTTGCATTTACGGAGAGTTTTGTGAAGTTTGGTAGTTCTTGATTTGTTTTGTTGGAAAGATAAACGCGTATGAACTTTCCGCCTTTGTAAAATTCCACGTGACATGTTTCGTATACGTATATGGAATATTTGGTGAGCAATTTCTTTAATAGAAATCCACTGAAAAGGATTGAATGTGAAACTCAGATATAGTAGCGGAGTATTGACTGTGAAATCACTTAATTCTACGGGTTGGACTTCAGTACATTTCTGCCTGCCTGGTGTGTGTACTGGGTTGCATGAACTGTGAACTGAGGACAGTGATGTTGTTCGCTAATTACATGTGGGCTAATGGTAGGTATTTTTTTAACTGAAATAGAATAAAGACTCGTTTCAGTATTTTGACATTTTACTGAGAGAACGAAACAACTACTTTCCGCCCGAAAAGTATTATAAGACCTTACAGAATAGCTTGCTACCAGAGTTTGCAACGTAAATATTGACGGCGTTTTCTTCAACGCCGCTTTTACGTCGTCAGCGCTGTACGTACGTATGCAGAGAAGTCGCTGGCCTGTTGTGGACGAGCGGTTCTAGGCGCTTCAGTCTGGAACCGCGCTGCTGCTACGGTCGCAGGTTCGAATCCCGCCTCGGGCATGGATGTGTGTGCTGTCATTAGATTAGTTAGGTTTAAGTAGTTCTAAGTCTAGGGGACTGATGACCTCAGATGTTAAGTCCCATAGTGCTTAGAGCCATTTGAACCATTCTGGAGAGAAGTCATTGCGATTTACGATGGCCCCCTGCACATTACAAAAGGTGAGACATGGTTGTTAATAAGGAGTGTGATCAGCACAGATGGCAGTGCATGCTCTACAACTTGCTCCCACGCTGGCCACGAGGCAAGTGAGGAGGTCTTGTGGTAGCAGATTCCATTCTTCCGACTGCTGTATGGTCATTGGTGCATGTAGACCTGCTGCTCAAGGCACACTACAAGTGCTCGGGGGATCTAAGTCGGGGGAGCAGGAAGGTCAATCCATTCTCAAATTATCCAGTCATTGCAAGGGTTCCACCACCTGCAATCGTCGTTATGGTCGCACACAGTCACCCAATGAAGGTAGGGCCGAACGAACCACTGAATAGACGCTCGTGGGAAGGAGTACGTGTCGCAATAAGTTTGATCAATGCATGTACTGAGATCAAAGGTTCTGAGGTCAGTACATCACTGGTCACTTAATACCCTCCTCCCCCACCCCCACCCCCTTGCACACATCTTTGCACCAGGACCACTAAAATGCTCATCTGCTACAATGCTGGACGTATCATGATATGATGAAAGGTGGTTCCTATTTGAGCTCACTTTACTGGCAGTCACAACGTTCCCCATCTAGTGCATTTTCAGCCATCTATATATCGTTGATCTTGCTGTGCACTCACATCAAGGCTAGCATAATTTGTATCGCGCTAGGACACAAAAATAGGTATTTAAACTGTAGACCAAAACGGTGCTACTCCGACATCATCCTCAGACAGCATCAGATGGATTGTCAACGTTACGCCGTATAGAATTTCGTTTGGCAATTGCTGACATCTTTCTTTTCTCGAAACTAAATCATCCTGGTAAGAGAACCAGACACAGGTCCGTCTAACGACATAACAGGCATATATGCTGAAAACTTCTCAAACACAATGCAAGAATTTCTTGAATGAACCAAAGTGTATCTTGAAAGACACAGTGATTGCGTTGAAAGTTTTGCACATCAGCATGTTTGAATTGATTCACCTTCCCGTAGATTTGATTAGAAATCTACATGTATTCAGGTAATAGTGTTTTGAATAAAACTTGTCGTGATGTTTTCAAGAGTGTGCCACTATTTCCTTGCTAGTCGACACTTGTCTTTATCCTATGCCTGCACTATTTCTACTCTGCGCTCGATGCGGCACTCACAGAAAGTTTCTGTTTTTTGCAGGAGCGTCTTCTCGATCCCGAAGTCGATCCAGGCGACGGTGACTCTGCTGGAGAACCTGCACGTCATCCTGGAGAAGACGCCGAGGGACGACATCCGCAGCGAGGTGCTGCCCATGCTCTACAACGCCTTCGAGAGCACCACCATACAAGTGCAGGTGGGTCGCTACGTCCTCAGTTCCCTCAAATCGTTTCAAACTACTTTAGTTTCATTCTGGAAACATCCCCCAGGCTGTGGCAAAGCCATGTCTCCGCAATATCCTTTTTTCCAGGAGTGCTAGTTCTGCTAGGTACGCAGGAGAGCTTCTGTGAAGTTTGGAAGGTACGAGGCGAGGTACTGGCGGAATTAAAGCTGTGGGGACGGCCGTGAGTGGTGCCTGGGTAGCACAGTTTGGTAGAGCACACAGTTTTAGTCCGCCAGGGAGTTTCATATCACCGCACACTCCGCTGTAGAGTGAAAATTTCATTCTGGCAACATCCCCTAGGCTGTGGCAAAGCCATGTCTGCGCAATATCCTTTCTTCCAGGAGTGCTAGTTCTGCTAGGTACGCAGGAGAGCTTCTGTGAAGTTTGGAAGGTACGAGGCGAGGTTCTGGCGGAATTAAAGCTGGGGGGACGGGGCGTGAGTCGTGCTTGGGTAGCTCAGTTGGTAATGCACTTGCCCGCGAAAGGGAAAGGTCCCGATTTCGAGTCTCGGTCCGGCACACAGTTTTAGTCAAAAATGATTCAAATGGCTCTGAGCACTATGGGACTCAACTGCTGTGGTCATTAGTCCCCTAGAACTTAGAACTACTTAAACCTAACTAACCTAAGGACATCACACACATCCATGCCCGAGGCAGGATTCGAACCTGCGACCGTAGCAGTCGCACGGTTCCGGACTGCGCGCCTAGAACCGCGAGACCACCACGGCCGGCAGTTTTAGTCTGCCTGGAAGTTACTTTAGTAAAAATTAGCAAGAGTTGTTTTCCAGGAAATGTCAGGATGATGGTCGCAGCACAACAATTTTTTTTCACGATGTAAGTATACACGATATTTAAACAGCACACAACACAAGAGACGCCTAAGTCAATTGTAGCATCATGCATTATGCATTCGGAAACTGCTGTATATTTTTCTTTAATAGCAAGTTACACGAAATTTTACTTAGAGAAATATATCCTAGACACCATTTTTTCCCAAGTCTCATGAGCCCCATCGTCCACCTTCTTTCACAGTTCAATGCAAAGGGTGGGGCAAGCAAAAGAGGCCAGAAGAACAGAGTTCCAGGGTACACAGAGACACGGCAGAGGAAAGGAAATACAACACTAGCCTGACTAGAGCATATGTTGAAAGTGATCACCGTTCATCTCTTTGCACTTCTGGGCCCTGGTCCTCAAGTTGCTTGAACGCGGATAGAAGCTGGACTGTTGGAATTGCTGCAGTCTCATCCGAAATGTTCTGCTTCAGTTCGTGAAGACTGTCAGCGTTGTTGCGATACACCTTAGACTTGATGGCTCCCAGCACAAAAAGCAATCGCACACTGACAGATCAAGTGACCTGGGTGGCCATCTAGGGCCGCGACCAAACTGACCTCTGCTAACAATACTGTCAGTTGCGAAGATTGTGTAAATGTCCCTCAATGTTCGGCCGGCCGTATGGGCAGTTGCTCTATGCCGTTGGAAGTAACTGTAGGCCTTTTCCTTCTACTTTAATGCAACCACAAACGGTTTCAAAATGTATTCACTCGTCCGGCCCATTTTGATTTGCCGCACCCTATATATACATGAGGTTGGCACAAGAGAGGAATATATATATAGCAAGTGCTACTCTGATACGAAGAGGTTGGTACAAGAGAGGAATATATATATGCTACCTACCTCAATTATTTGATGGATGTGTTTCAATCTCGTCTTCCTGTAAAGTTTTTACCCTCTACAGCTCCCGTGCAAGTTATTCCTGATGTCTTAGCGGACGTCATATCATCCTGTCCCTTCTTCTTGTCAGTGTTTTCCATATATTCCTTTCCTCTCCAGTTCTGCAAAGAATCTCCTCGTTCCTCACCTTATGAGTCCACTTATTTTCAATATTCATCTGTAGAACCACCTCTCAGATCGATCCCGGTTTTCCCAGAGTCCATGTTTCACTACCATACAGACGTACATTCTTAGAAATTTGTTCTTCAAATTAAGATCTATATTTGATTCTAGGAGACTTCTCTTGGCCAAGAAGGCCATTTTTGCCATTGCTAGTCTGCTTTTGATGTCCTCCTTGCTCCATTCGTCATGGGTCATTTTGCTGCCTAGGTAGCAAAATTCCATAACTTTTTCTGTTTCGACTCCATCAGTCCTGATGCTAAGGTTTAGATCGTGTTCTCATTTCCGCTACTTCTCATTACTTTCGTCTTCCTTCGATTTACTCTCAATCCGTATCCTGTTTTCATTCGACTGTTCATTTCATTCAGCAGATCCTATAATTCCTCTTCACTTTCACTGAGGGCAGCAATGCCATCAGCGAATCTTGTCATTGATATCATTCACATTGAATTTTACTTTCACTGTTAAACCTTTCTTTTCTTTCCATCGTTGCTTCTTCGATGTGTAGATTGAACAGTAGGGGCGAAAGACTACAAGCCTGGCGTACACCCTTCTTAATCCGAGCACATCGTTCTTGGTCTTCCACACTTATTCTCTCTTGGCCCTTGTATATGTTGTGTATTACCTGTCTCTCCCTATAACTTACCCCTATTTTTCTTAGAATTTTGAACATCTTGCACGATTTTACATTGTTGGAACTTTTTCCAGGTCTAAAACCCTATGAACGTGTCTCGATTTTTCTATAGTTATTAGATATCGTTAACTTCTGCAGTTTGACGTACCAAATTTATCCTGACAATTGGTGCCTTCTTTGCGTCAAGTTGTGCAATAAATTTCTTTTCTCCAATTCGTTTTAGTAAATTCCCCTCTAATCGTCAACGTTCTTTTATAGCACCACACTTGAAAAGCATCTATTCTCTTCTTTCCTGAACTGCTTATCGTTCAAGTTTCATTTTCGTACAAGGCTACACTCTGTACGAATAACTTTAGAAATACATACAGCCAATTAAATTTTTATTAGATGTCAACAATTTCTCTTTTTCAGAAATTATTTTTTTGCTACAGCTACCTCTACTTCGGCCATCATCAGTTATTTTTCTGCTCAAATTGCAAAATTTATCTATCAATATTAATGCCTCATTCCCTAACCAAAGTCCTTCAGCATCACCTGATGTAATTCGACTATATTCCATTAAACTTGTTTTGCTTTTGTTGATGTTCATCTTCTATTCCCCTTTCAAGACACTGCCCATTCCGTTCAACTTCTCTTCGGAGTTCTTTGGTGTGTCTGACAAAAATACAGTCCCATGGACAAAGTTCGAAGTTTTTGTTTCTTCTCCATGAATTATAATCCCGTCTCCAAATTTTTCTTTAGTTTCCTTTAGAGCTTCACACGTACAGATTGTATAAACTGGGGATAGGCTTCAACCTGTCTCACTCCCTTCTGAAAAAGTGCTTAACCATCTAGTTTCTGTAGAAGTTGCAAATAACCTTTCGCTCTCTATATTTTAGCACTACTACCTCCACAATCTCAAAGAATGTATCCCAGTCAAAATAATCGAAAGCTTTCTGTAAGTCTATGAAAGCTATAAACGTAGGTTTCCCTATCCTTAACCTGTGTTCTAAGAGGGACTGTAAGGTCAATATTGATAATTGTGCTCCTACATTTCTCCAGAGTCCAAACAGATCTTTGGCGAGGTCGGTTTCTACCAGTTTTTCATGTGTATACAACCATAGTCCAGTGGAAAAACTACACCACGGTACTACTGCCACATAAGAAGTTGCGTAAGAGGTTGCATATGTCCGTTGTGCCATGAGAGTTCCAGTTACTACTAGCTGTGGCTGAAGTCATACACACGATGATTCCCCACCTCATGACGACAGGATGAACACAGCAGTGCTTCTCTAAAGTACTGGAAGAGTGAGACCTCTCCCTAGGTCTCTGCCATACTTGCCGACGGCGGTCATCCGGGGCAATGCTGAACCAGCACTCATCGCTGAACACACAGTGCGCCGCCACTCGCCAACATTCCCTGCTTCCCGGTGACTGCACCGCTGCAGACTCAGCCGTCTGTGTTGTGGTCTTAATGGCGGCCTACGCACAGTACGGTAACACCCTAGTCCCGCTCCTGTTCGTCTCCGATCAGTGACGCGGGATGACACTGACGGTTGCGGGGAGTCGATTACTTGTTCTCGGATGGCAGACACAAATCTGAAGAGGCTACGATGAATTTCGTGCATAATTCGGCGATCCTGCACTGTCGTGGTCAGAGGTGGTCGAACAGAAACTTAAGACTCTGACGGCGTCACCTGCGCTCATGTTGCTACATCCGGCCCGTGTCACACCCGAATCCCCCAAAAAGCTGGTCATTGCACAAGTGGATAAGCTGGCCAAATGGCGACCCACAATGATGCTCTGCTTTCAGCCGCGGTCAGGTGGTGGTAACTCTGTCTCACATGGCATTTCAGTATGTTTCACAGTGATCACTGATCTGAGTGTTTACGCCCCTCATACACCCTAACAGGCCTGATACCAACACCAAGTACGAACAATGCTAGTGCACGCTCTCGTCTGTTCTGCCTGTCACAGAGTATTCCAAGTCATCATTTACGTACGCACGGATAGTGAAATGCAACGTAAAAAAAAGGAGTAACATTGCCGTTGGCGGAGCATGTGTAGTACGCATTTCTGCCGCTGGGCGTGTACAGTGCTTTTTTTCTGAAAACAAGTTGGTTTTATTCAGGGTTCCAGTACATCATAATAGTCCCCATTCTTTTCGCTACAAAACCCTATTCTTCAACTTAATGCCCGTTAAATGAGACCGCCTTTCGCCACCTTACTGGGCGCGCCTGTGTGCCCCCGATACCACTCTACGAGTCGGCGTCAGAGCCAGCGTCTTGCTGCATCGGTAACCTCCCCGTCAAGCACGTCATGCTTCCGGCGGAGTGCATCCTTCAATGGACCGAAGAGATGGAATTCGGAAGGTGCGAAACCCAGCATGTAGGGTGGAAGCGGAACAACAGTCCAATGAAGTCCGGTTCAGTGCCGCCTGTGTTGTCGACCTGGCTTGTTCTCTTCATCTGCAGTGACTGTTTCTGCTAGCGCTTATATGTTCTTGTTTCGTTTTTTATACGTGCAGCTGTCAAATTTTGTTTTGTACTCGGTAAAAACGCTCTGGAACTGTGTTAATGTTGAAAACAGCTTACCATGATGACGCTATGGGATAAACTCAAGAGAGTAGGAGTGGTTTGCTCGATTTAAAAATGGCGACTTGTCGATTGATGACAACCCTCGTTCTGGACGTCCATCAGCTGCCAGAATCGACGAAAATATTGAAAACATCAGAGAGCTTGTATTCACACACTGGCGGCAGGTAATTGATCAACTGTCAGAGATTAGTGGGTTATCTTGGAGCTCGGTTCAGTCAAGAAAACACTCGCTTTCGGACAGAAAGGAGACTGGTTCTTCCACCACAACAACGCACATGGTCACACAGCCATCTGTATTACACAGCTTTTGGCTAAAAATGGCATGGTTCCGTTGCTGACGCACCTTACTCGTCTGACTTGGTTCTGTGCGACTTTTTATTATTTCCACGCATGAAAAAGGGCATGAAAGTAAATCGATTTTACAACATTGATGAAGTCAAGAAAACAACGAGGAACAATTCGTCAGTTATTTCTAAAGGCGACTACAAAAAATATTTCGAACAGTGAAAGGACCGGTGAGACAAATCCTTAGTTGTAAGGAGTGTAGTTTGAAGGGTATAAGGTTATTTTGTAAAGAATTTGAAAATAAGTAACTTTTAAAAAATAATTCCGTTTTTTTCGGGTACTCCCTCGTATACGTGTACGACGTTAAGCCGTCGGCACATGGGCCGCGCATCCAAACGTTGACCGTTGAGCGTGCCGAGTTTCTGACGTCATAGCATGGAATAGCACATTCGGGAGTCTTTCCGAACGTGCAAAAGCAATATTTAGCATGTCAGATATTCTGAGCGTGCATCTAAGCGTTGACCAATCAGGTGGCGCAACGCCACTACGTCACATGCACGCCTTCTCCCTTCAGAACGGAGTTGTAAGGCGCCATATTGGCATTCATTTCAAGCTTAAACGTATATATGCCGTTTCTGAGCACCATAAAAATTGAGTCTCACTCGAAAACACGCTGTTACCTGTGTGATTCGTTGCAGTAAAATAATGAGAAACATCATAATCGTGGCAAAAGACTTATTGTAACTTGCGTATAATGAGACTATGCCATTTGAAGGCAACAACGCACTGAGACTCCACCGAAAACGCATTGTCCTTGGTACAATTTGTTATAGTTAAATTTCAATAAGTAACGTAGCTACGATTAAATCGTTTAGTAAGTAGCAAGATGCTACTATTGGCTACACCATACGGGTTGTCGGTGCAGTGTAGTCAGTAGCGTGACTGATTCTAAAACAAGTTGAATAAATGTTGGAGGTTCGCTACTTGTATAAAGCTATTTGCTCCTTTTTCTTTTACGTTTCGTAATTCACATGTTGCAAAGATTCTGCTACTAGGTAGAAACTGTGATTAAGTAAGGATGACATGTGGGTTTTAATATAATGTGGGAATGATGAAATAATGTTTATGTTATGTGGAGAAGTATTGCAAATTTGGATCGCGCTGTTTGTAATGGAACGTTTATAAGCCTGTGTGCTTACTGGTTGGACATGGTATTTTCCTTTTCGTCTTAAAGCATGAACATGAAGATTTTATTTGTGTCTATTACATATAGAACAACGTGACCAGCATATGGGCAATGGAGCAAATGTGCGTTTTAACAGAGGTAACGTGGGAATTTTACGTGCGCCCGTTTAGCAAACAGTGTGATTTACGAACTAGAAACATCCCGCAACTGCCGCTGGAGTGCGTTGCGATCGCGTATAGTACGTTGGGGCCCACGTACCGTATGCACGAGTCGCATCGATCCTGAGCGTTCAGCAGCACCTTGAACTTGGCACGCTCAACGTTGACGTTCGACAGCACGGTCCGTGTGCCGACGGCTTTACACTGACATCCGACCGTGCCTTCACGCTGGTTCCCTTTTTTCTTGCAGGCAGGGTGTGTGATAAAAACATATTACGATGCGGCCGCTGTGCTCCCGTAGGCAATATACTCAGCGTGTGTTCGTTTTCTTTACCGGCGTGTTGCATGACGTCAGCGATGAGACGCTGGCTAGGCCAGAGCGCCTCCGTGCCGTGTCTGAGCTCGGTGGCTCTTCCAGTGGCCTTTTTGCCGTCTTTTGTTTCTAACGAGGCAAGTTACTCGCCCTGTCATCAACTTTAAACAAATGTTCTGCCGGCGACGTAGAGAGCCGGTGAGAGCCGTCCGCTGGAAGAAGCGACTGCAAGAGAAGTAATAACAAGCTTTCTGCAGCAAGTTGCCGGCGGCTGACACGCAGTGGTAGGGGACCGGCGTCGGAGAGAGGCACGAATTCCGCGAGTCTGTAACGTCTCACGGATATTTTGAGGGGCGAGGGGTGAGTGGGGGGGGGGGGGGGGGCGACCAGACGCTGCAGCAGTTCCCGCCAGCCGGACAGGACGCGCTGCAAACCGTTGGAGAACCTCCGCCCTGGGAAAAAGGGCGCCAGTTCCACTTCGGGACAGAGCGGCATCGGCTCTGCTGTTTGCTTAAGGTTCGTGACATGATCAAAGGACAACTTGGTTATTAGATAAGACCCAATCCAACCTCTGTCTTACCCTACATTTTTTTATTTTATTTATTTATTTATTTATTTATTTTATTTTTTACACTCTGCCGCTCCCTCTAGTACCGCAGAAGTTATTTTCTGATGCCTTAAGCATCTCCAAGCATCTAACATTCTGCGTGGTGTCAGTTTATTCTATGTCGTGTCTCACTACCACTTTCGCGCAACGACGCTCTGAGCGTGTTTTTTAGGGAACTGACTAGTTTGAACCTGGGACCTTTTGTTCACACGACTTGACAAACCATTCACTTACTTGTTGGGTCAGAACCAACTTGTCAACGATGTATCCGCCACCTGTGCGTTTGCATTGGAGCGAAAACTTAATTCTAAAAATATTAAAATTCATAAATTAATTACGCTATTGTCTCTGCTAGAGCTCTCACTTTTTCTTGAATACTTTTACTATCTATCGCTGCAGCTACTGTTTTCGACTATGTATAACTTTAGAAAAAAAACTTACTACGAAAATTTTTCAGCAGGATATTTTTCTGACCTAGTTAGGCACGTGGTCGACCTTCAATCATGGTATTTTACCATCCTGGCAGGGTCGCCATTTTCTAAACATTCATGGTGGTGTCTGTTTGTTCTTTATCGTGTCTCCCTACCACTTTCGCGCAACGACGCTCTGAGAGTGTTTTTTTTTAGGGAATTGACTAGTTTGAACCTGGGACCTGTTGCTGGTAAGGAGACGCCAGACCACACATGACATGTAGAATTCAGAAGAGTTCAGTGAGACTAGCGATGATATAATCAAATACTTAATGATTTCAGCGTCAGCTTCACTGCACTCCCTGTAAAAGAATCATAATACTAACTAAATTTAGTGGAAGGGATCAAGGCTTTCCTATTTTTAGTTAGCTGGTAAAATAACGTCGAAAAAACACTTAAGTTTACAACTGGAATTTTTATTCTACTCACAAAAAATTGTTTATAAATTGTACTATTGATAAAAGGAAATTTTATAATACAGGATGATAAAAACCAACTACGTTCAACAAAAACGTGAACGAATATTCCCTGAATGGGTTTCCAAGTTCTGTAATGGATCTAAGGATGACCTATGCCACATCACATCTATAATCTAGGTTTAAATTAAGTTTCATAAAAGAGAAAACTATCAAAAATGGTCTACAGTGACCCTCAATTATCTTTAATTAGTTATTTAACTTGTCATAAATTACAGTGGCTGATGTGGCTTGCCGGCCGCGGTGGTCTAGCGGTTCTAGGCGCGCAGTCCGGAACCGCGCAACTGCTACGGTCGCAGGTTCGAATCCTGCCTCGGGCATGGATGTGTGTGATGTCCTTAGGTTAGTTAGGTTTAAGTAGTTCTAAGTTATAGGGGACTGATGACCACAGTAGTTAAGTCCCATAGTGCTCAGAGCCATTTGAACCATTTGATGTGGCTTCTCAATAATTATATGACAGAAAAATCATCGCCATCCAGATTTTAACTACAAGTATCAAATGTGAATACCACAAAGTTTAATTGACGATCGACACTAGTATTACATAAAAAGGGATGTAACAGATGAGACTTCTGCAGTTCTGAGTGAAGCCTTATGCCCTCTTACGCGTCATCGTGTGAGTTCATTACCTTGTCGGTGGTTAGGCAGCGTCAGGGGCGGCTGGTGGCGCAGCTCCACACACCTCGCTGTCTTGGTAGCAACTCCCTCGAACTTATCCTTACTACTGTTTATCGAAGCTGGCTTAAGAAAAACGTATCTGGCTGTATTTTCAACTGACCAATCAGCGTCTCAATGTTAACCTTAAGCTCTGCCTACAAAAATTCTGTCTATCCTATGAGAAACATTATACTTTTCGTGGTGGGGTATGTTTTTAATGTTTACTACGTAACAGAGACGCGTATAGTCTCATTTTTAGCGTTATCGTAAGATCTATACCGTTCTTATGGAGGGCTCTATCTCTTAACGTGGGCTGGGGGCTTGACCTCTTGGCGGTCGGCCGGTGATCCGGGTGTCCCATTGTCCCACTCTTATCGTAGGGCCTTCTAGCCTACAGGCTACAGGGCTCTGCTCTCGGCTTCTCTTCTCGTTTCTCCCCTCGGAAATGCGTCTGTTTCACGGTGGGAAGGTATGACATGCATATAGACGTTCTTGTGTTAGTCTGTGGTATTCCATTTGCTCACTCGTTGATCGTATTAATTTGGTTAATTTAATGTCAGGGTTTATTCGGAGCTATGTCACATATTGTCGGATTTGCTATCACGTCAGGGAGTTTTCATGGAAGGTGTTGGATTTACCTGACACCTTACAAGCATCCCATACCTTCTTATTGTCAGTATTTTTCAGCAAGTCTGTGGAGAATCTCCTCAGTCCTCATCAGTCTAACATAATTTTCAATATCTCTCTACTGTATTACATCCCTAAAGTTTCGATTTTCTTCCTTTCTGGTGTTACCACTGTCTGCGACAAAATGCTGTCCTCCACCGTACATTCTCAGAAATTTCTTCCTCAGATTAAGGCCTATGTTTGATAGTACACCGTTGTGCAAAATTTAAGAACGAGATACATAAAGTAACTTAAGGTACTCGGTGGGAATGAATGAAAGTTTGGGAGCAAGTTGCCAGAGGTCTCCCAGTCGTGCACGTAAAGTCGGACGTCACGTGGCATAAGGTGAGCGCTGGTGCTGGCACCGCAACGCGAAGCAGCTGAAGGAACGGAAAAAACGCAGTGTCTGTATCAATCAGCGAGCTGTTACAGTGCACTGTGGTGGTGTTCTCCAATTCTACATGTCCTGCAAACAACATTAGGATGACTTCACACTGAAAGATCCTTTAAATGTTCATTTTCGTTTCATTTTGAACTCCTAGTGGCTTGCTTGGTTGTAACTTTGCTTTTGGTAAATTGTGCATTTACGATTGCAATAGAAACCAAATATATCTAACTGCGACAATACAACGTGAATCTGGCCCAGTTTTTAATTTTTCTTAAAAAATGTACAAACTTATTAAATACAGATTTTTACTATTAATCTCTTTAATTTAACAGTGCGCCCTGTGCGTTAATGGTTTGCCTAACAATGCTCTTCATGAAATGGTCCCTGTACGTTGGTAATTTTCGTGGCAAACTGATACTGAAATGAAAATACCTTACCTCATAATGCAATTGCTTGAAAAGGCGGCTTGCTGCTCTCTCTGCACGTTGCAAATGTCTAACTACCGCTGTCGAGAGCTTAGTTCAATGCTACAGACAACAAGTAAACTATTTTATACCCATTATTGGCTCATACACTCTCTAAATAAAAAGTGACTTGCATCGAGGATGTGGAAAATACTTTTGGTTGAAATATTCCTTTAAAAATTGTTTTTTTTTATTATCTGATATAATATCTTGCCAGGTAAAATAAATGCATAAATAAAATAAAATAAATAAATAAATATTACTTGTATGAAATTCATGTTACAACACTCATTAACATTGACTAAGGGCAACATTGATATCAAACTCTAACTCTCACAAACGCCAGCCAAATAATTGATGAACATTACAAATACCTTACAGTGAAAATTACTCAACCTTTAATGAAAAATCTAAAGTTCCCTGATTTGGATGTCTCATTGAACAATGAATCCTACGGTAGTGCCACTGAATAAAAAGTATTTCCTTCATTTCTCTTCATACCCTTTCTTTAATATCCTTATAACGCATTTCGTTCTATATTGCGAATCAACTCTTTCTCCCGTATTTAACAATATTCAACCACAAATCATTTTACTTAAACACAGATACGCTTACCTTTAAATCTACATTCCTACGAGTCCTCTGCTGGGTGTCTGTCTCATTACTACCATCACGCCAGTACTCGAGTGCTCCTCAATGCCAAGCAGCGACGACAAAACAAACAAATCTTCCAGCAACACAGCTGCTCTGTCCAAGGACTGCGCCACGATAATAAGCGATTCAAAACTGTCTCTTAGCGTTTGAGACATCCAAAGTGTGTACAAATTCCAGAAACGCAAGTACAGTAGAGTCTCGATTATCCGATCTTCGGTTATCCGACCTTCTGTGTTAGCTGACCCTTTCACCGCGCCGGCCGTGCGCCAGCCGACAACAGGTCAGTGAGGAACGTGTTGTTTGTTGATACTCTGTTCATTGTCGACGTCTGCTACGTCCCACTCCTCAGTGCTGACTTAGATCTGTAGTGGAGTTGACGTGCTGCACTTTCTTTAATGTAAAAATTTGTGGTGATGGCTTCAAAACGAAAAAAAGGTGATCGTTTCGATGGAAGAAAAACTTAAAGCTTTAAAAAGAATAGACAATAGTGAAACTTTGTTAAAAGCGGCGCAAGATTATAACGTCGGGAAAACAACAGTTGGAGACTGGAAAAGGAAACGAAATGAAATTGAGAATGGTGTTCGCAGCGTGCAGCCTCGGCTGTATTGGAAGATCGGAAAATCATGAAAAAATGTGATTATGAAAAAGTAAGTGAAGCTTTGTTCCTATGGTTTACTCAACATAGAGATAAAGGTGTACCCATGTCGGGACCTATTTTGCAGGAAAAAGCCTTAAAGTTTCGTAACAAACTAAACGAAGATGAACCTGATTTTACAGCTAGTGTAGGCTGGCTCGATAGATGGTAGAAAAGATACGGAATTCGGCAACTCAATGTCTGTGGTGAAAAGCTTTCAGCA
Organism: Schistocerca gregaria; assembly: GCF_023897955.1. Classification (NCBI taxonomy): domain Eukaryota; kingdom Metazoa; phylum Arthropoda; class Insecta; order Orthoptera; family Acrididae; genus Schistocerca; species Schistocerca gregaria. Next base: position 87,153,267 of record NC_064923.1, read on the forward strand.
AATTTTGAAACTGTGCAATTGTTTAGGAATAAACTTCAGAAGGTATTGAACGAGGAAAACTTAACAGGCGATCAAAATTTTAACTGCGACAAGACTGGTCTCAATTACAAAATGCTACCGGAAAAAAATAGCGTCAAAGGCCGAAAAGGCAGCGCCAGGCTACAAACGTAGCAAAGAAACAGTGACAATTCTTGCATGCAGTAACGCCACAGCAAATTTGCAAATGAAACTGTCTATGATATGTAAACCAAAAAAACCGAGAGCATTTAAAAATGTAGCAAAAAATGCTTTACCGGTGAAATATTACAACAAAAAATGCTTGGATGAGCTCATACATTTAAAAAAATGGTTTTTTAACGAGTTCGTGCCACAAACTGAAAAGTTTTTCAAAGCCAACAACTTGCTCCGCAAAACACTGTTGCTTCTAGACAATGCCACTTGTCATCCTAACGAAAATGAACTTCAGGATCAAGATATAAAGGCCATATTTTTGCCTCCAAATGTCACATCCTTATGTCAGCCTATGGACCAATGGAGCTTAGAGACACTGAAGAGAAACTACCGCACAAACTCGCCTTTCTCTTTAATTAATGCTATGGATAAGGGAGAAGATATGCTAGAGCAGTTGTGCCGTATTAATCTGGAAGACGTAGCTTATGACTTGGCCCAAACTTGGGAGAGTGTTGGAGCAAATACAATTCCAAAATCCTGGAAAATTTTGCTACAGGAATATCAAGAAAATTCTCCAGATGATGAAAATCTACAGCAGCAGACCGAACTATTACCTGCTTTCATTGTTACGAAAAGTTCCGGGATGTGCTGATGCCACAGAAGATGGCATAAATGAATGGATTGTCCAAGATGAAGAATTTGAAGTGACAGGTGAAGAAATAGTCAACATGGTAAACGAAAAAGAAGACGAAGAAGCGCGTGTTGTGGAGGAAAGTGCGCCCGAGATTTCTCACAACGAAGGACACAAGGCCTTAGAAACTGCTTTAAAATATGTAGAGCAACTGGAGGAAACATCGTCTACCGAGATTTTACTTCTTAAGAGACTACGTGATTTATCGGCAAAAAAAAAAGAAAAAGAAAAAGAAAAAGAAAAAAAGGCAAACAAAAGACAATTACTAACTTCTTCACACAGTAAATATCTATTCAGTCTAATTTGATTTGTACTGTATTAAATGTCTAACTCATTTGGCCTACTTGAGTTTAATTTTGTGTTTTTTGTATTATTTTCCGTGTTATCCGACCTTCCCGCTTATCCGACCTTGCCGCGGCCGGTTTAAGTCAGATAATCGAGACTCTACTGCAATAAACTCCCTGTAGATCTGTTTCAACACGGCGACGAATTATCGGCAAACTGGAAGAAGGGCGAAGTGTGACGAGTGTAGCCCAGGAGTTTGGTGTTCCTCGTAACAATGTTCCACGTGCAGGAGGAGCATCCCGAACCACAGGAAGTCTGCTGCGAACGAGAGGAGATGACCGACCACGCTCAGCTACAGCAGCAGATGACCGCTACGTTGGGCAACAGGCAAGAAAAGACGTACGTCAAATAGCTGATGCAATTGCAACCACACTTAACAGGATTGCGAGGCACGCAGTCCCACTCTCCGTAGTGGCCCGGCGACTTCTCGGGATGGTCTCTTTGCCCGACGACCAGTCCGACCTGGACATCGGCGGCACAGTTCCCGACAGTGCCGAGGGCATAAGGAAACGACCGTCGAGGAGTGGGGTCCTGTGCTCTTCTCGGATGAGCGTAGATTCAGTATAGGTAGTGATTCTGGACGTACCCTCAAATGGCGAGCGGTCGCAACACGTAATGCACCCAGGAATACTGTCGTGCAATATCGTTTACGTCGTCCATGTCTTATGATGTCGGAAAGGATAATTCTGCGCTGGCGTATTGACTCCAGCCCTTCGAACGCGGTACAATCACCGGTCAACACTGTACTTCTTCCCGAGTGCATTTGGTCTCGTCTTCATTTCGTTGGATGACAATATGCTACCGCATCAAACAGCGGAGGCGGAAGAGCTCTTGGAACGACAGGTTATTCGACGAATGGACTGGCCTTTCGTTCGCCCGTCTTGAATTCCATCGAACGCGTGCGAGATAGGCAGACGTACTGCTGCGCGTCCACATGTACCAGCGACTATCCAGCATTTGTCAACCACGCTAGTGGAAGAATAGAACGCCGTACAACAAGAATTCCTTACTGGCCTGGCGGCACGCTGTGGAGCACACACTGCTGCCTCTGATCATCACACACCCTACTAAAAGCCATGCCCTGCCTTTTGTAATGTCCAGCGGTCCATTGTGAGTCGCGGTGGTTGCACTGAGATTATTGTATGTGAATAAAATTGTAATTTCTGTACGTCTCAGTTCTAGGCACTTCAGTCTGGAACCACGGGATCGCTGCGGTCGCAGGCTCGAATCCTGCCTCGGGTTTGGATGTGTGTGAGGTCCTTAGGTTATTTAGGTTTAAGTAGTTCTAAGTTCTAGGGGACTGATGACCTCAGATGTTGTCCCATAGTGCACTGAGCAATTTTTTTTCCGTCTCATAGCGTTATTATTGCAAATACCTTCCGTGCTATACTGTAGCAATCCTTTCTACGTACGGTCCAAGTTTCATCGACCTATGTTACTTACAGTGACACATCATCCGAAAGTTACTTTCGTCCTTACGTTTTGCACAGCACTAGAGCAGGCTTCTCGTGGCCAGAAATTCCCTCTTTCTCAGTGCTTTTATGTCATCCTTGCTTCATCCGATATGTGTTATTATGCTTCCAACGCTTCAGAATTCCAAAACTCCGTTTACTTCGTGATCCCAAATTCTGATGTTAAGCTCGACGCTAATTTCATTTCTGCTGCTACTTATTACCTGCGTATTTCTTCGGCTTATTCTCAGTCCACATTCTACACTCGGCAGACTTCATTTCATTCGCCGTCACCTGCAATTCTTCTCCACTTTCAGTTAGGCTAGCAATCTCGTCAATGAATCTTATCCTTTTATCTTTTCACCCTCAGTTTTAATTCCACCCTTCAACCTTCCATTTATTTCCATCACTGTTTCTACGGAGCATAAAATGAACTAGCAGAGGCGCAAGACAGCATCCCTGTTTTACACCCTTTTTAACACAAGTTCTTCGCGTTTCATTCTTATTATTATGTATTGGTTCTTGTACACATTGTACACAACTGGCCATTAAAATACCTACACCACGAAGAAGACGTGCTACAGACGCGAAATTTAACCGACAGGAAGAAGATGCAGCGATATGCAAATGATTAGCTTTTCACAGCATTCACACAAGGTTGGCGCCGGTGGCGACACCTACAACGTGCTGACGTGAGGAAAGTTTCCAACCGATTTCTCATACACTAACAGTAGTTGACTGGCGATGCCTGGTGAAACGTTGTTGTGATGCCTCGTGTAAGAAGGAGAAATGCGTACCATCACGTTTCCGGCTTTGATAAAGGTCGGATCGTAGCCTATCGCGATTGGGGTTTATCGTATGTCGACATTGCTGCTCGCGTTGGACGAGATCGAATGACTGTTAGCAGAATATTGAATCGGTGAGTTCAGGAGGGTAACACGGAACGCCGTGCTGGATACCAAAGGCCTCGTATCACTAGTAGTCGAGATGACAGGCATCTGATTCGCGTGGTTTTAAGGGATCGTGCAGCCACGTCTCGATCCCTGAGTCAACAGTTGGGGACGTTTGCAAGACGACAACCATCTGCATGAACAGTTCAGCTACGTCTGCAGCAGCATGGACTATCAGCTCGGAGACCATGGCTGCGGTTACCCTTGACGTTGCATCACAGAGAGGAGCGCCTGCGGCGGTGGACTAAACGACGAACCTGGGTCCATGAATGGCAAAACGTCATTTTTTCCGATGAATCCAGGTTCTGTTCACAACATTATGATGGTCGCATCCGTGTTTGCCGACATCGCGGTGAACGCACATTGCAAGCGTGTATTCGTCATCAGAATACTGGTGTATCACCCAGCATGATGATATGGGGTGCCACTGGTTACACGTCTAGGTCACCTCTTGTTCGCACTGACGGCACATTGAACAGTGGACGTCACATTTCAGATGTGTTACGACCTGTGTATCTACCCTTCATTCCATCCCTGCGAAACCTTACATTTCAACTGAATAATTCACGACCGCATGTTGCAGGTCCCTTACGGGCCTTTATGGATACAGAAAATGTTCGACTGCTGCCCTGGCCAGCACATTCTCCAGATGTCTCCCCAACTGAAAACGTCTGGTCAATGGTGGCCGATCAACAGGCTCGTCACAATACGCCACTCACTATTCTTAATGAACTGTGGTATCGTGTTGGAGCTGCATGGACAGCTGTACGCGTACTCGCCATCCAAGCTCTATTTGACTCAATGCCCAGGAGTATCAAGGCCGTTATTACGGCCAGAGGTGGTTTTTCTGGGTACTGATTTCTCAGGATATAAGCACCTAAATTGCATGTAAATGTAATCACATGTCAGTTCTAGTATAATATATTTGTCCATTGAATACCTATTTATCATGTGCATTTCTTCTTGTTTTTCTTTCGGTCTTGTTTCTGTTATCAGTTGCTGCAACATTTCTGCGTCTTTGGTATCCTTACCTTTCCGAAAGTCAGTTTTCTGTATTTTATTCTTATCAGCAACGTGTATACTCAAGCTGTGGGGCTGATGGTGCGGTGGTTCTCACATTTACGTGCCCTTGCTGTCCTCTGGATCGTGTGGATGACATTCTCGCCAAAGTCCGTTTCCAGCCTCATAAGCTACACACCAACTTGATTAGTCGCTTGGTCACCAATTCGGAAATGATTTCAGAAATGTCTTCCATATCGACTGCATTTCTTCCTCAGTCACGCCAGCAGATCGTTGTGACTTTGTTGTAAGCCGAACCAGTCCTTTTGTCGACTATTTCTATCTCGCTTTCTTCACATTTTTCCTACGGCCATTTCGCTTGGCGTCCCTGGACTTCCTGTTAATTTCATTTATAAGTGACTTATACTTCCGTAACAGTGAAATTGCATGAGCATTTATGTACTTCATCTCCCGTCCATCGACTTACTGATTACGCAAGTGGAGCAGGATTGCCTCGCAAAGTTTCCACAGACTTTGGTGAATATTTCTAGGCATCGTCAGGTTGGGTCGTCTATGGTACAACTCGCTGAAATTCTCAGTGTCTGTTACTGGAGTGGAATACCTGCACCCTGGGTGTGCCGCAGTTTGCATGTGTTCGATAATAAAAGCTTTGTTGTAGCGCTGCACTTCAGAAGTATTTATTTCCCAGACCAGTATTCGGCCATACAGCCCATCAGCAGTGACATCTGCCTCAAAAGAAGCGCCTGTTAGAAGTAAAATCTTTGGTGATTATAAGTGACGTTGATCTCAGCAATAAACAGATGGTCGATACATACGCCATAAACCATGAAACGCAAAACGGAACAAGAACGAGCATGTGTCTAAAGTACAGGCAGAGACGACCACCAGATCGATGCTTGTGTCAGTTGTGTGTGAAGTGGAATCTCATTTGTCTCACGACGTTGGGATCACGGATTTACTTCAAGCTCTGTACACCTTTAGTAGACCATTAAAACAACGTAATGTGCAATTAGGAAGGTGCACTACTCTAGCGATTCCGAGAAAATCGAAAGAGAATGTTTATGCATCTGTTATCTCATTGATGTATCTGTGCGTAGTTGCCGCATGTTAGAGTACATTGTGGTCAAGTGGATGCCGGTACGCTGACTCAGTGAGTTCGGTAGAGAACTAGCTTGTCTCTGTAAGAAAAAATGACTGACTGAAGGGATCAACAACGAACTTCAACGGATGTCATCTGACGCCCGCTAGGACCAAATACAACGATAAATAACGAACAAAATGCAAAAAAAGTGGTTGGCGTTCGAGCTTCGCAAGGCAAACGTATATGAGACGACGGTTCTACTGGTGCTTAGATTTTGTAGTACAAGTGCAATTCTGTGATATTCCAAATCATTGCAACTACACGATTCGTTCTTGGTGCATTGGCAACTTCTCACCGCTGTGCAAGTGAACTGCCAAATGGGACCTGCCTCTGTGTCTGCAGCTCGAAGCGTGGAGTTGCAAAGTAGATCCGGATACCTTACCAGATTGAATGTATAAGAGATTTCGTAAATTTAGAAGGGCATCCATTTTCACGGACACCCTATCCGTTTGTTCGTTTAGTTGTCGATAGTTGTAAATATGTTTGATCTAACAATAAAATTTAATTAGAAATAGTAAGTTATTAAATAAAATGAAATTCGCTAAAAAGTCATGAAATACACGTGGTTTTTTTAAAGTTATATGAACTGTGACATTTCACAGAAATTAAATAATATGACCATTGATGAAAAAATGTTGATTAAAAATTAATTTGCGTGGGAGTCGAATAGTCGCTCCATACTTGTTCGTCTTACGAAGCTCGATGCTGACCGGTTGACCACCATGAACTGTAACGGACAGTGCCTACGCAAAGACGTATTTATTTATTTATTATTTTTTTATATTTCTCATCAAAATTCTGACTGGTTTGATGCGGCCGCCACGAATTCCTCTCCTGTGCCAACCTCTTCATCTCAGAGTAGCACTAGCAACATACGTCTTCAATTATTTGCTGTACGTATCCCAATCTCTGTCTTCCTTTACAGCTCCCTCTAGTACCATGGAAGTCATTCCCTTATGTCTTAACAGATGTGCTATCATGCTGTCTCTTCTCCTTATCAGTGTTTTCCACATATTTCTTTCGATTCTGAGCAGAACCTCCTCATTCATTACCTTATCAGTCCACCTGTATTCGTCTGTAGCACCACATCTCAAATGCTTCGGTTCACTTCAGTTCCGGTTTTCCCACGGTCCATGTTTCACTACCATACAATGCTATACTCCACACGTACATTCTCAGAAATTTCTTCCTCAAATTAAGGCCGATATTTGATATTAGTAGACTTCTCTTGGCCGCGAATGCCCTTTCTGCCATTGCTAGTCTGCTTTTGATGTCCTCCTTGCTCCGTCCGTCATTGATTATTTTACTGTCTAGGTAGCAGAATTCCTTGACTTCATCTACTTCGAGACCATTAATCCTGATGTCAAGTTTCTCGCTGTTCTCATTTATACTTATTCTCATGACCTTAGTCTTTCTTCGATTTACTCTCAATCCGTACTCTTAGTCATTAGACTGTTCATCCCGTTCACCAGGTCATGTAATTCATCCTCACTTTCACTCAAGATAGCAATGTCATCATCGAATCGTATCACTGATATTCTTTCACCTTGAATTTTAATTCCACTCCTGAAGGTTTCTTTTATTACCATAATTGCTTCCTCGATGTACAGATTGAACAGTGGTGGTGAAAGTCTACATCCTTGTCTCGCACACTTTATAATAAGAACACTTCGTTTTTGATCGTCCATTCTTATTATTCCCTCTTGGCTCTTGAACATATTGTATATTACCCGTCTCTCCCTATAGCTTACGCCCACTTTTATCAGAATTTCGAACATTGTGCACCATTTTACATTGTCGAAAGCTTTTTCCAGTTTGACAAATCCTATGGACGTGTCTTGATTTTTCTTTACTCTTGCTTCCATTATTAGCCGCAACGTCAGAATTGCCTCTCTCGTGCCTTTACTTCTCCTAAAGCCAAACTGGTCGTCATCTAGAGAATCCTCAATTTTCTTTTCCATTCTGCTGAGTTATTTTAGGGGTTATTAAACTGAATGTGCGATAATTCTAGCACTTGTCAGCTCTAGCTGTCTTCGGAATTGTGTGCATGACGCTTTTCCGAAAGTCAAATGGTATGTGGCCAGATTCATACATTCTACACACTAACGTGAACAGTCGTTTTGTTGCCTCCTCCCCCAAAGATTTTAGAAATTCTGATGGAATGTTTTTTATCCCGTCTGCCTTATTTGATCTTAAGTCCTCCAAAGCTCTTTTAAATACTGATTCTAATCCTGGATACCCTATCTCTTCTAAACCGACTGCTTTTTATTCTTCTATCACATCAGACAAATCTTCCCCCTCATAGAGGCTTTCAAAGTATTCCTTCCACCTATCCGCACTCTCCTCTGCATTTAACAGTGAAATTCCCGTTGCCTTCTTAATGTTATCACCCTTGCTTTTAATGTCACCGAAGGTTGTTTTGACTTTCCTGTATGCTGAGTCTGACCTTCTGACAATCATTTCTTTTTCGATGTCTTAACCTCTTTCCTGCAGCCATTTCGTCTTTAGCTTCCCTGCACTTTATATTTATTTCATTCCTCAGCGACTTGAATTTCTGCATTCCTGAGATTCCCGGAACATTTTTATTTTTCCTTCTTTCATCGATCAATTGAAGTATTTCTTCTGTTACCCATGGTTTCTTCGCAGTTACCTTCTTCGTACCTATGTCTTACTTTCCAGCTTCTGTGATGACCTTCTTTAGAGATTTCCATTCCTCTTCAACTGTACCGCCTACTGAGCTATTCCTTATTGCTGTATCTGTAGCCTTAGAGTACTTCAACCGTATCTCGTCATTCCTTAGTACTTCCGTATCCCACTTCCTTGCGTATTGATTCTTTCTGACTAATGTCTTAAACTTCAGCCTACTCTTCATCACTACTATATTGTGATTTGAGTCTATACCAGCTCCTGGGTAAACCTTGCAGTCCAGTATCTGATTTCGGAATCTCTGCCTGACCATGATGTAATATAACTGAACTCTACCCGTTCCACCTTCTCCTCTTGTGATTCTTACACAGAGTACTCGCTGTTATTAGCTGAAACTTGTTACGGAACTCAATTAGTCTTTCTCGTCTCTCATTCCTTGTCCCAAGCCCATATTCTCCTATAACCTTTTCTTCTACTCCTTCCCCTACAACTGCATTCTAGTCCCCCATGACTATTAGATTTTCATCCTCCTTTACATACTGTATTACCCTTTGAATATCGTTATACACTTTCTCTATTTCTTCATCTACAGCTTGCGACGTCGGCATATATACCTGAGCCGGCCGGAGTGGCCGTGCGGTTCTAGGCGCTACAGTCTGGAGCTGAACGACCGCTACGGTAGCAGGTTCGAATCCTGCCTCGGGCATGGATGTGTGTGATGTCCTTAGGTTAGTTAGGTTTAATTAGTTCTAAGTTCTAGGCGACTGATGACCTCATAAGTTAAGTCGCTTAGTGCTCAGAGCCATATATACATGAACTATCGTTGTCGGAGTTGGTTTGCTGTCGATTCTGATAACAACAACCCTGTCACTGAACTGTTCGCAGTAACACACTCTCTGGCCTACCTTCCTATTAATAACGAATCCTACTCACTTTATATCATTTTCTGCTGCTGTTGATATTACCCTATACTCATCTGACCAGAAATCCATGTCTTCTTTCCACTTCACTGACCCCTACTATATCTAGATTGAGCCTTTGCATTTTCCTTTCCAGCTTTTCTAGTTTCCCTACCACATTCAAGCTTCTGACATCCCACGCCCCGACTCGTAGAACGTTATCCTTTCGTTGATTATTCAATCTTTTTCTCATTGTAACGTCCCCCTTGGCAGTCCCCTCCCGGAGATCCAAATGGAGGACTTTTCCGGAGTAGTTTGCCAATTGAGAGATCATCATGACACTTCTTCAGTTAAGGCCACATGTCCTGTGGAAACCCGTTGGGTGTCTTTAATGCTGTGGTTCCCATTGCCTTCTGCATCCTCTTGCCGTTGATCATTGCTGATTCTTCCACCTTTAGGGACAGTTTCCTATCCCTAGGACAAGAGAGTGCCCAAAACATCTGTCCGCTCCTCCGCCCTCTATGACAAGGCCGTTGGCAGAATGAGGGTGACTTCTTATGCCGGAAGTCTTCGACCGGCAATGCTACTTGTTAATCGGCCCGCATCTCGTGGTCGTGCGGTAGCGTTCTCGCTTCCCGCGCCCGGGTTCCCGGGTTCGATTCTCGGCGGGGTCAGGGATTTTCTCTGCCTCGTGATGGCTGGGTGTTGTGTGTTGTCCTTAGGTTAGTTAGGTTTAAGTAGTTCTAAGTTCTAGGAGACTGATGACCATAGATGTTAAGTCCCATAGTGCTCAGAGCCATTTGAACCATTTGAACTTAATAATCAAAATATAAGTATCGGTGGGATTCGAACTCGGGACCGAAGACCTTTTGACCATGAATCAAAGACACTAACTCTTTTTTATTATTTTATTTTATTAATCTCATTTTGTTCGTTTATGTTCGTTGTATCTGTCGGGGTGGACGTCACAACACACCTGTTTTCAGTTCGTCCGTGATCCATTGACTCAGTTTTTTAATTACAGAAGGCAGCTAACCCTACGACTGAACACACTGAGTTACCGTGCCGGCATCTAGACCACGAGTGCAGTCACAGATACATAAAGCACAAAATACAGGTGTAAAATTTCTCTTGCGATTTTCTCGGAATTACCAGAGTAGTGTACCTTACTACTTTCAGATTATGTTGTATCAATGGCGTACTAAAGATGTACAAAGTTAGAAGTAAATCGGTGATCCGAACGTCATGGCCTCCCCTTGTGAGCCTCACTTTCGTGTAATATTGGACAAAATGGTTCAAATGGCTCTGATCGCTCTGAGCACTATGGGACGCAACATCTGAGGTTATCAGTCCCCTAGAACTTAGAACTACTTGAACCTAACTAACCTAAGGACATCACACATATCCATGCCCGAGGCAGGATTCGAACTTGCGACCGTAGCGGTCACGCGGTTCCGGACTGAAGCGCGTAGAACCACTCGGCCACTGCGGCCGGCAGTATTGGACAAAAGGATGGTAAATGTTGAGTATGTAGGGCTGCCCCCTGCATATTGCCGCCAACACATTTAACACATTTACGAATATATATCAAGATGGTATCCGTTCTTTCGGATTTCGGATATAGGCTATATATGACCATCTTTTTCTTCTGTGCGGATGCACAAACAGTGCCCGAACTCACGGGAATCAAAAAGCTGCAAGTATAATGGGCAGGGGCCTTACGAATATAGTGCGGGACATTAAGTTGGGAATGTGAGTCTCGCGGGAGGCGTGCCACAGTTAAGTCCCTGCAGTCGCACTATCCTCTGTGCCCCCGGTGGCTCGGATGGATAGAGCGTCTGCCATGTAAGCAGGAGATCCCGGATTCAAGTCCCAGTGGGGGGACACATTTTCAACTGTCCCAGTTTTCTTATATCAAAGCCTGTATGAAGCTAGGGGTATTCATTTCTTTGTAATTTCATTTACGAATACGTTTCGCAGCCCAGGTACAGACCCTACCCCTCACCTAGCAGGTTTTCTGTAAACAGAAGAGACGGGGTGCAGTGTACAGTCAAGCCGCAAGCAGTGGCCACAGCGTCCGGAGGCGGCAGCTTCGCCACTGCGTGGCGTGCGAGCCGAATCACAAGGCGCTGCAGTGGCAGGCTCTAGTTCACGTCCGCACAGTCACATGCTCAGGTGATGCCACGCATGTACAGCGGTGTACTTACGTCGGCGCTCCGCCGACGGAGAGCCAGTTGCGTCTCGAGGTCTGAACAACCTACAGCCGCCTCCAGTCTCCGCTGAGGGCACCGCCTGATACCGCCGCTTCACTGTCCGATGAAGTGCCACGCCGCCCGCGTCCTGAGGCAAGCCCGACGCTGCGCTTCTACCAGCCGCTCCGAGGGCATCGCTTCGCAGCATTTGTTGTGGCTGCCCACGTTTTTGGTGGGACAGCCTCGTTACCAACAGACTGCCTACAAGCTCTCAGCCTTAAAGGGCCATGTCGCCACCGCACCTGCTGCCTATGGGCTACCAGCGCGTGGGACAGTGTCGTGTTAATTTTCCGTGCTCCTCAGTACAATACGGTTCTCATGTTCCGCAGACAATATTCTCAGACGTTGTATTTAGCTTAGCTCCTCTAACAAAACGTTGTTATTTCACAGGGTCAGATGACGATCAGCTTAGCGTTAGGAAATTCAAAGGCACCAGAGAGGTAGTTCTCTAGTTTCGGTTGGTAATACACTACTGGCCATTAAAATTGATTCACCACGAAGGTGACGTGTTAAAGACGCGAAATGTAACCGACCGGAAGAAGATGCTGTGATATGCAAATGATTAGCTTTTCACAGCATTCACACAAGGTTGGCGCCGGTGGCGACACCTACAATGTGCTGACATGAAGAAAGTTTCCTAGCGATTTCTCATACACAAACAGCAGTTGACCGGCGTTGCCTGGTGAAACGTTGTTGTGATGCCTCGTGTAAGGAGGAGAAATGCGTAACATCACGTTTCAGACTTTGATAGAGGTCGGATTGTAGCCTATCGCGACTGCAGTTTATTGTATCGCGAAATTGCTGCTCGACTTGGTCGAGATCCAATGACTGTTAGCAGAATCGGTGGGTTCAGGAGGGTAATACGGAAGGCCGTGCGGGATCCCAACGGCCTCGTATCACTAGCAGTCCAGATGACAGGCATCTTATCCGCATGGCTGTAACGGATCGTGCAGACACGTCTCGATCCCTGAGTCAACAGATGGGGACGTTTGCAAGACAACAACCAACTGCACGAACAGTTCGACGACGTTTGCAGCAGCATCGGCTATCAGCTCAGAGACCATGGCTGATGTTACCCTTGACGGTGCATTACAGACAGGAGCGCCTGCGATGGTGTACTCAACAACGAACCAGGGTGCATGAATGGAAAAACGTCATTTTTTCGGATTAATCCAGGTTTTGTTTACAGCATCACGATGGTCGCTTGCGTGTTTGGCGACATCGCGGTGAACGCACATTGGAAGCGTGTATCCGTCATCGCTATACTGGCGTATCGCGGCGAGATGGTATGGGGTGCGATTGGTTACACGTCTGGGTCACCTCTTGTTCGCATTGATGGCACTTTCACAGTGGATGTTACATTTCAGATGTGTTACGACCCGTGGCTGGTCTGGCTGGAGATGCGTCATGCCATAAGCCACGAAACGATACAAGTGGCCAAACTAGAGTTTTAGCGGAGCCACAGGAAATCGCTTCTAGACGTGTCTGAGAATTCTGCAATGAATAAGAACTCTGCAGTCCGGATCCAAGGACGCCCGTTGTTGGCCTCCCGTCCCCAGTCTATACCTTCAGCGCGAGCACTGCAACACTTGTCGCGTGCTCGCAGCTCGCTGTTTTGCAACATCGCCAGTGGCCCACTGATATTTTTCTTTAATTTCTTACAGTTGCGGGGTATACAGTTTATCTTTTGTTTCTGTTGTGCGATACTGGACAATGTCAGAGGCAAGGTTGTCAAACATATTCAGTGGAAAATCTCCACGTAGCTCTCCCGGCCAGAGCACTGCCGTGCAAGGTAAGTCGAGAGAAATGGTTTGCGCGTTTCGTGCCTGCACGTGAATAATTGTTACTGATAATTCTGCAAACCGTTCTGTCGCTGTTAACGACACGCCGAACATGGCACAGCAAAAGGAGGAACCGATTGGCTTCATCGTCGAAACGTGGAATTAAGTGATAAATTAAAAAAGTTACGCTGTCTGCAGTCGAGGCAGTCAGCAACGAAGCTGTTACGAGAGTCACCTCTGAAGGCAGAAAGGAAGCCGTCAATCAAACGCAGCATATCGTGTAAAAAGCTTGGCGGCACGAAGTTACATTTAAGAAATCAGTCGTTATAGGGAACGATCGCGTCATTAAATGACGGCAGTGACTAAGTCACCCGCTTCAAGCACCCGTGACAGCGGCGAGAGCGGTCACAGTAGAGTTCTCCCTTTGCCATCACAAAAAAAAGTTGCTGATGGATTCAGCTGACTGTGTGGTGTAAGAACCTGCACAGCAATACTGTATTTGCATAAGTTTGGACTATAAATGAAAAGACTGATATCAGTAACTGAATCCAAAGGATTTTCGTCTGAGGCACTCAGACTTAATCTCGCCTAGGATATACCCCTCCTCTTCGCATTGTAACTGTTTCAATACTGTGTTACTGTATTTTTTCCATTTTACTTTCTTCCAAATATGCAACGTAAGTTTCATCACTTCAATTAGTAGGTACATTTTTATGATGATAGAAATAAGTAGAAAATTTGATAAGAAAACGGAGTAACAGATTAATTATGAACGTGGTGCTCTGTTTCTCTCAAGAAAACGAAAGGGACAACCACCGAAGTTTGGAATCACGAGCACATCATTCGTCATACGAGCTGTCTGAGAAAAGTAATGAGACAGATTTTTTTATCTACCAAACTATTTTTTTTCATACGATAATAGTGTCCCCTTCAAAGTAGTTCCTTTCGGTAGCTGTACACCGGCGGAGTCGTTGTTCCCAGTCTCCAACTGGTAGGGCCTTCAACAAGTAGGTCACATTCTTCTGAACGTGTTTCGGAGTCCCAAAATGACGTCCTCTTGAGACATTTTTCAATTCTGGGAAAAGAAAAAATCGAAAAGACTCAGATCAGGTGCATAGGTTGCCTGTGGAACAATAGGAATGCCTTTTGGGGTCAAAAATTGCAAGAGGAAGTGGCCCTGTGGCATGGGGCGCTGTCATGGTGCAGCACCACTTGCCTGCAATATCTGGTCTCACTCGATTCACCTTTTTCCTCAGCCTTTCAAGGAAAGGAGATCTTTGTAAATCACTCGGTTGTCCTGGAGGAATAAATTCTTTACACACCATACTCCTTATGTCAATGAAGCAAATCAGCATTGTTTTGATCTTTAAAATCCTCATTTCAGCTTCTTTCGGCCGAGCAAAAGTCTTAGTGTGCTACTCGTCACTTTGCCGCTTTGTCCAAGGATCCTACTAAAAAAAATTCAATATTCATCGCCTGTCATCACACGGGTGAATCATTCCACGTCATTGGCAGTCCTCTGAAGAAGATAAACGCTCACGTTTCTTCGATTGTCCTGCTCAAGTTTGAGGCTTTTCTGCACCATTTTGGCACAAACCTTTCGCGTGTACAAAACTTCAGTCAAAATTTTATGTACGGTGAAAGTGCTTAAATTTAACTGGTCACCCATCATCCTCTCTGCTAAACGTTGGTCTGATCTGACTATAGTACGCACACTTTGTGTTTTGCGTTTTTGAAGGTATGCCTGAGCGAGGTACATCGTCAGGTTGTTCTCGGCGTTTCAAAAATCATGAGCTCTTGAAAAGAAATATTCCCCATAGGTCTGTCTGAACTTTTCAAAGATCACACTCTTGACTGCATAATGTTGCTCTCCAAATACCGCGGTTCCATTTTCGTAGCACACAACAAAAACACATCTTCATTGATGGCGCCCCCAAGGATCACTTGATGCCTGTACGGAGCTGCAACTGCGACCGAGCATCTGGAAGGGATGAACACACCCCGGCTAAGCAAGTGGAACAACACAGCGTTGCCGGATCACTCACAGTGTTGTCAGTCTCATTGCTTTTCTCACACGCCTCGTAGTTTAACTCAAATTATCTCGCATCACAGAACTGTGGCAGAATTCTATTTGGAGCAGATTAAAATACATGTATTCTTCAGATTTCGTTCCTGTAATACACTCACCTAAATTTAATAACAAAAGAGTTTCCTGCATATCAAACATTTCTCTAACGTCGTCAGGAATGCATTCTCGTAAACTTTCTGTTTCTCGTCTTAAAAGTTCATTACCACCGATAAAACTTAAATGAAAACATTATGGAGCTCCTCCGGAAGGCGCTAATACGAGTTCTGTCTTTGTACGTTGACTTTGAGGGAGCTGAAGGAAATTTAAGATTGGGCGTGTGTAACGGATTTGATATGGTAAGTGTGGTCCGCGCCTCCATGTGTGTTAATCTTAAAGTATGTCTGGACAGATAATATGTTGATGCATAGTCTGCACCGTCTATGCCTACTGTGCACGTGATAACTGCGTTAGAACTTACAGAAAATAATCTCTGGAAGTGAGTTGTTTGCAATAAGGCGATTAGGTTTTTTTTTTTTGCGTGCAAATGCTGTGTATGCGCTTCCATAGGATGACGACACGTCCGGATAGATCCAGGCAACTCCTCCTATTTGTCTCTTTGCCTGAGGTCCGGACGCATTTTTGCATTTCCTCCTTTTTCGCGAAGTTCACCGTAATAAATTTATATTTGCTATTATTTCCGTTGTGTTGCTCCTTTCTTAAATAATTCATCTGTATATGGCAGCAGGATCGTCGATATTATCGATCACATTTTATATAACGCATGTCAGCATGGAGCTGATAATCTTCCTTTTGATTAGTTGTGTGTCATCGTGAAAATTCATAATTATTTTTTCTATTTACTGTGTTGGAACGGAACATCTGCACTCTTTCTGCTAATTTGTTGAGGTAAATTACAAACAAGTCCTGTCTCATATGGAAACTAGAAGGTTGTCTCTTTTCCCAGCCATTGAAGGGGTATTGGAAATGTATCCAGCTCTGAAATCTTACTTTCTGTCTAAAAGCAATCCACCAGACGTTTTGTTTAGGTTTTTTGAGAATAGTTTATGTGAAACATACTTAAGGCATTGCATTCATTGATGTCTGTTCAATTGAATGTTCTTCAAGTAGAAAAGGAGAACAGTTCTGTGCTTGAAGTGATTCATATTTTAGATTCTGCATGTAAGGTGCCTGAGGACCGATTAAACGAAAAATCTGTTTGCCTAAAGGTTAAACATAAGCTGGAAATTGCAGCGGAATAAGGCTTTCACAAAAAAGTTAAAGTGTACATGAAGGAATCTGTGTCGTTGTATAAATTATGCCATGAATTTTTGAAACTATTGCTCTGCATGTTCACGACTTCTCCTGTTTGAAATGGATGTCTCTTAAAAAAGATGTTAACTACAGTGATGTTCAACAAAACGTTTTGTATTTGGAAGCCGGACGCAGTGGCCGAGCGATTCTAGGCGCTTCAATCCGGAACCGCGTGACCGCTACGGTCGCAGGTTCGAATGCTGCCTCGGGCATGGATGTGTGTGATGTCCTTAGGTTAGTTAGGTTTAAGTAGTTCTAAGTTCTAGGGGACTGATGACCTGACCTCAGATCTTAAGTCCCATAGTGCTCAGAGCCATTTGAACCATATTTCCACGATAAATGTAAAGCTTTCGAAATTTAAGGTGTAAAACGTTATGACCAATTTGTAAATTTGGCATCTTCTGAAACAGAATAGCAACTATCCTGAATTTTTGTGAAAGTAGGTCTGTTGATTTTCACTGAGAATTGTTAAAACTTGCGGAATGCTTTTGCAGTATATCAGGGCACAATGGAAATGCAGAAGACGTACACTCCTGGAAATTGAAATAAGAACACCGTGAATTCATTGTCCCAGGAAGGGGAAACTTTATTGACACATTCCTGGGGTCAGATACATCACATGATCACACTGACAGAACCACAGGCACATAGACACAGGCAACACAGCGTGCACAATGTCGGCACTAGTACAGTGTATATCCACCTTTCGCAGCAATGCAGGCTGCTATTCTCCCATGGAGACGATCGTAGAGATGCTGGATGTAGTCCTGTGGAACGGCTTGCCATGCCATTTCCACCTGGCGCCTCAGTTGGACCAGCGTTCGTGCTGGACGTGCAGACGGCGTGAGACGACGCTTCATCCGGTCCCAAACATGCTCAATGGGGGACAGATCCAGAGATCTTGCTGGCCAGGGTAGTTGACTTACACCTTCTAGAGCACGTTGGGTGGCACGGGATCCATGCGGACGTGAATTGTCCTGTCGGAACAGCAAGTTCCCTTGCCGGTCTAGGAATGGTAGAACGATGGGTTCGATGACGATTTGGATGTACCGTGCACTATTCAGTGTCCCCTAGACGATCACCAGAGGTGTATGGCCAGTGTAGGAGATCGCTCCCCACACCATGATGCCGGGTGTTGGCCCTGTGTGCCTCGGTCGTATGCAGTCCTGATTGTGGCGCTCACCTGCACGGCGCCAAACACGCATACGACCATCATTGGCACCAAGGCAGAAGCGACTCTCATCACTGAAGACGACACGTCTCCATTCGTCCCTCCATTCACGCCTGTCGCGACACCACTGGAGTCGGGCTGCACGATGTTGGGGCGTGAGCGGAAGACGACCTAACGGTGTGCGGGACCGTAGCCCAGCTTCATGGAGACGGTTGCGAATGGTCCTCGCCGATACCCCAGGAGCAACAGTGTCCCTAATTTGCTGGGAAGTGGCGTTGCGGTCCCCTACGGCACTGCGTAGGATCCTACGGTCTTGGCGTGCATCCGTGCGTCACTGCGGTCCGGTCCCAGGTCGACGGGCACATGCACCTTCCGCCGACCACTGGCGACAACATCGATGTACTGTGGAGACCTCACGCCCCACGTGTTGAGCAATTCGGCGGTACGTCCACCCGGCCTCCCGCATGCCCACTATACGCCCTCGCTCAAAGTCCGTCAACTGCACATACGGTTCACGTCCACGCTGTCGCGGCATGCTACCAGTGTTAAAGACTGCGATGGAGCTCCGTATGCCACGGCAAACTGGCTGACACTGACGGCGGCCGTGCACAAATGCTGCGCACACACCGCGGTTCCTGGTGTGTCCGCTGTGCCGTGCGTGTGATCATTGCTTGCACAGCCCCCTCGCAGTGTCCGGAGCAAGTGTGATGGGTCTGACACACCGGTGTCAATGTGTTCCATTTCCAGGAGTGTATTTTCGGTCATTACAACATAGTGGACTGTTGACAGGAACAGACTGAACCTTGAATGTTTTAAAGGTATGTTGACAGTCCAGTATAATTTAAAAGAATTTCTCTGCGTATCTTTTTTACAGCTATCTGCTAAGCCAGCCAATAAAAGTTAAGGAATGTATGTTATGTCTCTTAATTGATTCATTTATTAAATTTCAGCGTGTTTTTCCGTGTGTCTTCTTTCTTCTGACCTTGTCCTCCTTTTTGAAGCTGTTTTACCTCTCTTTTATGCGTCTACATCTGGTCACCCTGCGCTTGCGTTGCCTCTGCAGGGTGAGAGATGCCGCTTCACGGCTGAGAGCTCTCGCTGGGCAAGCAGCAGGTGGGGGAGTGCTGAGCAGGATCTGGGAAAGCGACGCCCGCCACGGGCTGTCATCGGACGCCGGCAGCGCAGCGGAGACAAAGAGCTGTCGAGAGGCGCCGATGGGCGCGGGGGTGGCAGGTGGGGGTGGAGGTGGGGGCCGCAACCCGAGAGGGCCGCGTGCGCAAACTTTGCCCGCCGGGTCAGCCTGCCCTGCCAAAGCACTCTCCTGTCGCCTGCTGCACTTCTGCGAGGGTAATCCCAAAAGTAAGGTCTCCTATTCTTTTATAAGTACATAGACCTGTTTATTTATACAATGGTTTACATCAATTTACAGCTTGAACGTTTAGCTATTTTTCGACATAATCACCATTTCTGCCGATGCATTTTTGTAGACGCTGTGGCAGTTTTTGTATGCCCAGGTCATACCAGCTCGCCGCCATGCTGTTCAGAATGTTTTGAACCTCTTCTTTCACCTCGTCGTAGAAGCTGAATCGCTGGGACCGCAATTACCGCTGACAGGTACTGTGAGACTCTGAAAAAACTCAAACGGGCGATTCAGAACCGGAGAAGAGGAATGTTGAGCAAGGGTGGACACATTCTCCATGACAACGCTCGCCCACTCACCGTTCGGCAAATCATTGCTCTCCTGTAACAATTTCAGTGGAACATAATCACCCACCCACCCTATAGTCCCGTGACTATCACCTGTTCCCTAGGTTAAAAGAATATTTGGTCGGAAAGCGATTCAGCTCCGACGACGAGGTGAAAGAAGAGGTTCATAACTTTCTGAACAACATGGCGGCGAGCCGGTATGACATGGTCACACAAAAACTGCCACACCGTCTACAAAAATGCATCGACAGAAATGGTGATTATGTCGAAAAATAGCTAAATGTTCAAGCTGTAGACTCATGTTAACCGTTGTATAAATAAACAGGTCTATGTACTTATAAAAAATAGGAGACCTTACTTTTGGAACTATCCTCGTAGTAAGAGTAACACTTTCCTGCGAGTTTAGTGTTTACAGGGTGCTTAGACTATGTGGCTTGTACACCACGCGCAAAATACGACTGGTCCAAAAATATTTCGTGCGCCTTAACATACAGAGCGTAAGGTGTCAACATTATTTAACAACCTGGGGTCTTCGGGGAACCCCATATTTAATTTCCTAATTTCTCAGCTTAGTAATGTAGAAGGTTACTCAGACTAGGTTCTTTGGATGTTAAAAATACATTTAAAATAAATACGCGTTGTTGCCGCATTGCTTTATCGTCAGACTTGATAAACTGACCAATATACAGCGCGTTTCCATAAGAGCGTGAAAAAAATAACAGGACTGAAAAATTTGAGGTAGGGAATCTGTGGTCGGAGGAGCCAGCTTAAGGAGACAGGGAAGTAAAGTAAACTTGTCTACGCCTTTGTGTGGTATTACTGTTTTCCAGCTTATTTACGAGTAACATTCGTACCAGTTTACGCGTACTGTGCTGATTACATACATGCACATTCTTTATTTCCTACAAGGAAACGAAGAGGACGAGCCTTATTGCCAGGATGCCATGATGCAGGTTTTGTTCGAAACTTCCTGGCAGATTAAAACTGTGTGCCGGACGGAGACTCGAAAATGGCTCTGAACACTATAGGACTTAACAGCTGAGGTCATCACTCCCCTAGAACTTACAGCTACATAAACCTAACTAACTTAAGGACATCATGCACATCAATGCCCAAGGCAGAATTCGAACCTGCGACCGTAGCAGTCACGCGGTTCCAAACTGAAGCGCCTAGAACCGCTCGGCCACCATGCCCGGCAGGAACGAGACTCGAACTCGGGGCCTTTACCTTTGGCGGGAAAGTGCTCTACGATCTGAGCTACCCAAGCACGTCTCATGCCCCGTCCACGCAGCTTTACTTCCGTCAGTATCTCGTCTCCTTATTTCCAAACTACACAGAAGCCTCCTGCGAACCTTGCTTCTGTGTAGTTTGGAAAGTAGGAGACGAGGTACTGGCGGAAGTAAAGTTATGCGGACGGGGGTGAGTTGTGCCTGGGTAGCTCAGATGGTAGAGCACTTGCCCGCGAAAGGCAAAGGTCCCGAGTTCGAGTATCGGTCCGGCACACAGTTTTAATCCGCCAGGAAGTTTCATATCAGCGCACACTCCGCTGCACAGTGAAAAACTCATTCAGGTTTTGTTTGCTTTAATTGCCCGTAATTTGGCTCTGTTGTTCGTTTTTACATTGTCCCATTGCGGAACGTGCTATAAGTCAACGACAGACCTGTTCATCACTCAGTGCTATGCAGACACGTACAGAACAATACGAAGGAGTTTCGGTAGAGTATTTCCTGGTCGCTGGATTGAAAGGGAAGGTCAGATTCCATGGCCTGCAACGTCAGCTGACCTGAATCCCCTTGATTATTTCCAATGGGTATATCTAAAGTCACTTATGTATGAGACTCCAATCGATATGGAGATGGAATTAGTTGCCAGAATTGTAGCTGCCTGTGGTGAGATTCGAAACACACCAGGGATATTTGTGAGGGTGCGTCAAATCTTGTTCGCCGATGTCATGCTTGGATTGAGATTGATGGCCGTCAGTTTCAGCACACTTTGTGAGATACAGTACAGATGGTACGTTCATTGTGTTACTGATAGTATTTGCACTTAACTAACGTAAATAAAAAAGTACACTGTACTGTGGTTTTATTCCTATTATCTCCTTAAGTTGACTTCTCCGACCCCAGGTTCTGTACTTCAAATTGTTCAGTGGAGCATCCTCTATGTCCTGTCAAATTTTTGCACGCTTTTACGGAAACACCCTGTTCGCAAATCAGTTCTTTGCGAAGCCGGGAACAAAAACTGTATGACTCATATTCTCGTCTATTGTCCACATTTCGGGAATTGATTCCTTTCAGGAGCAAAGAGCTCCAACAATCAGTACCACACCAAGAAACACTCTCAGTTTGACAGAACCTTTATCTATACAAATTCTCGTTCGGTTCGCAGCAGTATTTGCATCGTAATGCAGAACAACACGTTGCGCTTCAGAATTGGTGGAGATGCGTGCAGTGTCTGCAATTCGGTCATCAAAGAACGTGTTGAAAAAATCTGACATTATGAGTGCAAGATCAGTTGCGTGCATTGACCCGGGAGATCCGACAACGTTATATTGACAACAGCGAGACAACCGGGGATATGGAACTTGTTAACTTTCGTCCCCACTTTACAATTGTGTCATCTTCTTCATCGGACTTTATTCTGAATCCACTTCAATGTCAACTTCCGACCCTTCTTGTTCTGGAACAAAGTTCTCATCACGTTCAGTTGATGCCTAATTCCTATGGGACCAAACTGCTGAGGACATCGGTCCCTAGGCTTACACTCCATTTAATCCAACTTAAACTAACTTACGCTAAGGACAAAAACACACACACATTCTCGAGGAAAGACTCGAAACTCCGACGGGGGGAGCCGCGCGAACCTTGGCAAGGAGCCCTAGACAGCGCGGCTACCCCACGCGGCCCATCACGTTCAATCAGGATACCTTCCCAGTCACTAAGATTACATTCATCCAGCATCGAAGAATGTAGCGATCTGAGATTTTTTTGCCGACCGTTTCTGAAAATTTGTGGCATTCACGTTATGAAAAGTAACACCAAAATATATCCACCGAAATAGGTAACATACACTACTGGCCATTAAAATTGCTACACCACGAATATGAAGGGCTACAGACGCGAGATTTAACCTGGCAGGAAGAAGATGCTGTGATATGCAAATGATTAGCTTTTCAGAGCATTCACACAAGGTTGACGTCGGTGGTGACACCTTCAAAGTGCTGACATGAAGAAAGTCTCCAACCGATTTCTCATACACAAACAGCAGTAGACCGGCGTTGCCTGGTGAATCGTTGCTGTGATGCCTCGTGTAAGGAGAAATGCGTACCATCACGTTTCAAAAGGTCGGATTGTAGCGTATCGCGATTGCGGTTTATCGTATCCTGACACTTCTGCTCGCGTTGGTCGAGATCCAGTGACTGTTAGCAGAATATGGAATCGGTGGGTTCAGGAGGGTAATACGGAACGCCGTGATGGATCCCAACGGCCTCGTATCACTAGCAGTCGAGATGACAGGCATCTTATACGTATGGCTCTAACAGATCGTGCAGCAACGTCTCGATCCCTGAGTCAACGGATGGGAACATTTGCAAGACAACAACCATCTGCACGAACAGTTCGACAACGTTTGCAGCAGCCTGGACTATCAGCTCGGAGACCATAGCTACGGTTACCCTTGGCGCTGCATCACAGACAGGGGTGCCTACGATGGTGTACTCAACGACAATGCTGGGTGCACGAATGACAAAACGTCATTTTTACGGCTGAATCCAGGTTGTGTTTACAGCATCGTGATGGTCGCATCCGTGTTTGGCAACATCGCGGTGAATCCACCTTGGAAGCGTGTATTCGTCATCGCCATACTGGCGTATCGCCCGTCGTGATGGTATGGGGTGCCATTGGGTACACGTCTCGGTCACCTCTTGTTCGCATTGACGGCACTTTGAACAATGGACGTTACATTTCAGATGTGTTACGACCCGTGGCTTCACCCTTCATTCGATCCCTGCGAGAACCTACATTTTAGCAGGGTAATGCACGACCGCGTGTTACAGGTCCTGTATGGGCCTTTCTGGATACAGAAAATATTCGACTGCTGCCCTGGCCAACGCATTCTCCAGATCTCTCACCAACTGAAAACGTCTGGTCAATGGTGGCCGAGCAACTGGCTCGTCACAATACGCCAGTCACTACTCTTTATGAACTGTGGTATCGCGTTGAAGCTGCATGGCCAGCAGTACCTGTACACGCCATCCAAGCTCTGTTTGACTCAATGCCCAGGCGTATTAAGGCCGTTATTACGGCCAGAGGTGGTTGTTGTGGGTACTGATTTCTCAGGATCTATGCACCCAAATTGCGCCAAAATGTAATCACATGTCAGTTTTAGTATAATATATTTGTCCAATGAATACCCGTTTATCATCTGCATTTCTTCTTGGTGCAGCTATTTAATGGGCAGTAGTGTGGTACGCAAAGCGGGGTCCTGCCAGGATGATGTCTCTGTGTGCATACCGCAAAAAGCAGTATAACACCCTCAAGGGCTGTGTTCAGCGGCACAGGGGTTTAATGTGTGCATACTGAGGGGCTGTACTGTTGCTGATTCATTTGTCATGCTCATTGGCGATCAGATGGCGCTCAGGAGGTCTGTCTGTGTCTCCTCTGTCCTAACCACGCGGAACACAGGCAGTGACTGTGGTAAGTTTAGAGGTGAACAGGAACAGTGTCTACCACACTCATTCTATTGTACAAACATGTCCCGACGACGAGTACATATTGCTCTTGCACTGTTCCAGTCATTTCAACACAGTCGCATTATGGTACTGCAGCAAGCTTCATGAAATAAATTCACAGATATGTGAGTGTCTCGAAGACCTCAAATAATAGAATCCAATATGTTGTCCTCGACTATGAGTGTTCATCAGAGAGAAGGGTATCGTCAGGAGTGTCCCCGGGAAGCGTGATAGCGCCGCTGTTGTTCTTTATATACAAATATCGCTGCTGTTCTCTATATACATAAATGATTTGGCTGGTAGGTGCAGCAGCAAACTGCGGTTGTTCGCTGATGGTGCCATGGTGTACGGTAAGGTGTCGAAGTTGCGTGACTTCAGGAAGATACAAAACGGCTTACACAAAATGTCCAGTCGATGTGACGAATGCCAGCTAGCCCTGACTGTGAAAAATGTAAGTTAATGTAATGTTCGGATAGAGTATTACTAATGTCCTGCTTGACACAGTCAAGTAGTTCAAACAACTGGAGGAACGTTGCAAAGCAATATGTGAGGCTGTGGAAGAGAAAGTGAATGGTCGACCGGTTATTGAGAGAATTTTAGGAAAAAGTTGTCGACCTGTAAAGGAGACCGCATATAGGACTCTGGTGCGAGCTATTCTTGAGTACTGCTCGATTTGTAAATTATGGAGCGCAGCCTTTTTTGGGGGGGGGGGGGGCAGGTTTTATTTGGCAAATCCAGATTTCGGCTAGTGCCTAGCCATAATCAGTGCACTATTTTCTAGTCTCGATGCAAGTTACTTCCCTGTTGTGCGGGCGTAAGTCACTGCTCCAGTGTTTGGGATCTGTACCAGGTCCGATTGAGGGAAGACATCGAACAAGTTCAGAGGCAGGGTGCTAAATTTGTTACCGGCAGGTTCGAACAACACATAAGTGCTACGGAGATGCTTCAGGAACTCAAATGGGAATGCCAGGAGGGAAGGCGACGTTCCTTTCGAGAAACACTACTGACAAAATTCAGGGATCCTGCATTTGAAGCTGTCTGCCGAACGATTCTACTGCCGCCAACATACAATGAGAAATTGGGACTCCTTCGCAGGTATACAGACAGTCGTTTTCCCCTCGCTCTATTTGCGAGTAGAACAGATAAGGACGTGACGAGCAGTGGTACAGGCTAACCGTATGCTGTATTGACTATTTTCTGGTTGTGGAGGGCGTTTTGTTAACTTTGCTTGAAACATGTGTCTTCGACTTTGGAATTTTGTATACTAAACGTTTTATGATGAATTTGTACCTCGTTCTGTGACCCTTCCATGGACTACACTCTCATTTCACGACTGCGGTTCGCTCTGGGCCATTGGCGTGTATGACTTCCGTGGTGATTGGTGCACACGACACCTATGTACATGTATGTGCGTTTGTGCGTGTGCAGAGCGCGGCGCTGGTGGCGGTGACGAACGTGTCCGAGTACCTGGACGAGGCGGCGGTACGGCGGATGGTGCTGCCAAAGACCAAGGCCGTCTACGAGAAGAACACGGCCGACCTCAAGCTCGTGATGAACGTGCTGAGCTGCATCGAGAAGACGCTGGACAAGCTGGACAAGTCGCAGATCATCGACGAGGTGCTGCCGCTGCTCTGGGACGTCCGCCTCGCCGACCCCGAGATCACCATCCGCGTCGTCAGTGAGTAGACGAGTAGACGAGTAGACGAGTAGCCGAGCAGCCGCCGCCAGCTTGTCGCGCGCCGCAGCCGCACGATGCAGGGGTCGACTCAATGAAGCGAGTGCGGCTGAGGATGAAGTATCGATGTATCGCTACCTCTTCCTAAATGTAACCTTATGTGACATATTTTTTATCGATACACCGATATATCGACATCGAAACGGCTATATCGACAGCCGATATCTTTACATTGTATTATATTTTTTACGCAGCTTTCGATAAATATTTGTAGCTGTTCTTTTCACATTGCAGCAGAACATAATTTCACTTTCAGTGTGTGAAGGAGTTTAACTACTTTTTGAGCTTTCATCAAGTCCCGTCTTTCTTTATGAGCGTCTGAAGCAAGTATAGATGGTACAAAGAAGAAGTCCGATTACACTGGAGGGGGTTGGCGTTGTGAATGGAAGAACTAAGTGTCCGATGTGAACAAATAGCAAACCAGTTGCATTGAAAAACAATTTTTAAAGCAACTATTGTGTTATTTCTTCAAATTGGCATTTTTTAGAAACAGATGCTGCAACTAATGAACGAAAATCTAAATGACTACAATTGGTCTTTGCAGTGGATGGGAACGTGTGGGGGAAAATGCTTACGTAATCGGCACTCGGTGCTACCAACAGAAACTGCAACGTTTAACTTCACCACGCAATTTTGTCACTGCAGCTGCTAGGTCGCTGGCGTAGGGATTTCATACGGTTTTCACTAATCTGTATCACTAAATAGCGAACCTGGTTCATGGTTCATAGTTCGTGGCTCAGAATCCAAACTGACTGTCTCAAGTCTTAAAGGGGCAAAAAAAACTGATTTTTAGTACTTCGTATAGTTACTTATCGAATCTAAAAATTTTATATGCTGTCATAATCTGCCCATTCTGAGATATCATTTGTGTTACAGTTTTAACACTGTAGGACAACTATTACGGTTACAAACTGTTTACATGTCTACACACAAATTACCCTACTATCCAGTATTTGGGAATGAGAGCACTTAGACACTTCCAACAAGCTTTAAACATAGTTTCAAACTTTTATGAGGATATTTCTTGCTGGTAATTCCCAAAAAATTATGAAAGGGAAAAAGTTTGTCGCTTAGTATATCTTTGCCGTTCTTGTTGTCTGACATCGGCTCTGGCATTACGTTTTATTTTATTTCTTGTTTTATTAAATAATTATTAGTGCTTCCGTCAATTTTTACTAATATTTATTTAGTGTGACATGTTTCAGCAGCTTGCTCTCGTAATCAGGTGAATTCCAGTTCCATGTAAATAACGTTAATCTGAAGCGGTAATTAGGTTCATTTGCTGTATGTACCAGTGAGGTTATGTATCGAAATACAATCCTGTACAGAAAGATGCTTATATTTCAGTGTGTACATCAAGTGATTTGCATGTTTAGATAATTTCATTAGTGCATATTTCTTGAAAACTTGGTTGTCTGGCGCACTGAGCGCAACACCGAACACGTCACAGTTTATGCAGTGAAGACAAAATATTTTCTATCTTAATTAATGTATGTCATGACACGTATTAGATAATTTGATTACTTGGTAAAGACAATTTCTTATTATTAAACGCAATATTTCTTCAATAAAACCAGAATCCACATTAGAGAAGTTTTTGAAGATATTAATATTCTTACTTTTCTGGCTTAAAATGTAGTAACACATTATCATATATAGCGATTTTGACGAAATGATATTAACAACGTACCTGGTACACTCGATAAACAGGGCCAAAATATAAAATTCAATGTGGAATATGGAAACAATGGTAACATCAAATTCGTTCTAATTCAGCAGAAAACTGCAATAACAGACACCATCATACACAGCTCACTTTGCCACCCTGTGGCGCACAGATGTGCTTCATAAAGAGCACTAGTTAACAGAGAAATATAGCAATGGTTAAATATGTGAAGCTTCTTGAACTCAGCACAATGAAACAAATAGGTGCAGCAAATTGCTACGATGACACACTTATTTAACAACCTCACACAGTAAAGACAAACAATAATAAACCAACTGCCTCACAGAAAATGAAAAAGAAACCCACTGCTTGCATATCGTCCACAAGCAAACGCCCTTACAAAATAACAAACATTTTCAGACTGCGCGAGATTAACAAGGCCTCCAAAAACACGTAACTAACTGCAACACACACTGAGACTCAACGTTAACAAAACACACAAACACACACACACACAATCAGGTATTTATAAAACGGTATGTACTACATACAAAGTTCTGTATGTAGAACAAACTTGGGAGACTTTCAAAAAATATACAATGAACATATAAATGCTTACAACTCAAACAATTACAATAAATCAGCAAAAGCCACCCACATAAAGGATACTGGCCACCTGCTTCATGAATGACCTTCATCTATTGCATAGGGGACATCAAATGGACTTATATGAAGAATTAGAAATTTTAATCTACGGCACATTGCGTGATACTATGTTACTAAATCATAAACTAGAAAACAACAGTATTAATTTCTTCGAAAACTTCTCCAATACTGAATGGTTATTTCATTGAAGGAACATTTTCTTTAATAATAAATAATTGGCATTACGAAGTAACCATAGTATCTAATATGATCCAAGACATAACTGCATATAACTAGAAAAAGATTAATCTTCACTGCATATTACTTTCTTAGCAATGAACACTACTTTTCTTGGTGATAAACTTTTTGGAATCATGTAAACATCTCACTGTGAAAGCGTTAAGCTGTAATGCATTTGTTACTGTGCTATGTGTGCCAGACATCTAAGTTTCCAAGAATATATATAGACTCCTGGAAATGGAAAAAAGAACACATTGACACCGGTGTGTCAGACCCATCATACTTGCTCCGCACACTGCGAGAGGGCTGTACAAGCAATGATCACACGCACGGCACAGCGAACACAACAAGAACCGCGGTGTTGGCCGTCGAATGGCGATAGCTGCGCAGCATTTGTGCACCGCCGCCGTCAGTGTCAGCCAGTTTGCCGTGGCATACGGAGCTCCATCGCAGTCTTTAACACTGGTAGCATGCCGCGACAGCGTGGACGTGAACCGTATGTGCGTATGTGCAGTTGACGGACTTTGAGCGAGGGCGTATAGTGGCCATGCGGGAGGCCGGGTGGACACCGCCCAATTGCTCAACACGTGGGGCGTGAGGTCTCCACAGTACATCGATGTTGTCGCCAGTGGTCGGCGGAAGGTGCACGTGCCCGTCGACCTGGGACCGGACCGCAGCGACGCACGGATGCACGCCAAGACCGTAGGATCCTACGCAGTGCCGTAGGGGACCGCACCGCCACTTCCCAGCGAATTAGGTACACTGTTGCTCCTGGGGTATCGGCGAGGACCATTCGCAACCGTCTCCATGAAGCTGGGCTACGGTCCCGCACACCGTTAGGCCGTCTTCCGCTCACGCCCCAACATCGTGCAGCCCGCCTCCAGTGGTGTCGCGACAGGCGTGAATGGAGGGACGAATGGAGACGTGTCGTCTTCAGCGATGAGAGTCGCTTCTGCCTTGGTGCCAATGATGGTCGTATGCGTGTTTGGCGCCGTGCAGGTGAGCGCCACAATCAGGACTGCATACGACCGAGGCACACAGGGCCAACACCCGGCATCATGGTGTGGGGAGCGATCTCCTACACTGGCCGTACACCTCTGGTGATCGTTGAGGGGACACTGAATAGTGCACGGTACATCCAAACCGTCATCGAACCCATCGTTCTACCATTACTAGACCGGCAAGGGAACTTGCTGTTCCAACAGGACAATGCACGTCCGCATGTATCCCGTGCCACCCAACGTGCTCTAGAAGGTGTAAGTCAACTACCCTGGCCAGCAAGATCTCCGGATCTGTCCCCCATTGAGCATGTTTGGGACTGGATGAAGCGTCGTCTCACGCGGTCTGCACGTCCAGCACGAACGCTGGTCCAACTGAGGTGCCAGGTGGAAATGGAATGGCAAGCCGTTCCACAGGACTACATCCAGCATCTCTACGATCGTCTCCATGGGAGAATAGCAGGCTGCATTGCTGCGAAAGGTGGATATACACTCTACTAGTGCCGACATTGTGCATCCTCTGTTGCCTGTGTCTATGTGCCTGTGGTTCTGTCAGTGTGATCATGTGATGTATCTGACCCCAGGAATGTGTCAATAAAGTTTCCCCTTCCTGGGACAATGAATTCACGGTTTAATTATTTCAATTTCCAGGAGTGTATAATCTGTACAGGATAGTATACAGTATTTCGAAGCACAGCTTCACTGGCACACACGGCAAATGAACCTGATCACACTTCCAAGTAACGTAGTGGACATGTAACTGCAATGCGCCTGATGATGGCAAGATGCTGCTGAAATACGTTACTAAAAACTGACTGAAGCGGTAGAAATTATTTCATAAATTTAACAGTCACAATCCTCATACCATTCCATATAACATGGATAAATTTAAGTATTACTTCTTTAGTACGCACTCTGTTCACATCATATTTTGCAGACACTATTCACGTATGCTACTGAATGTATCTGTAAAATTATATCACTGTACAACATATAATTCTGGCGAGATGGCACAAACATTAAGATGCATGAAAAACAAGCTTCTTCTTACAATGCGGTGCGAATTGCCATGACTACATTGATCCAGAGTTTCACAAAGGAAACACTTAACGACTTCCGACAAACTAAAAACACAATTTCAAAAAAATTTCTCGTTTACATGCATAACGACAAATATTTAACACACTAACTCATTTGCAAAGTAATGAGACGTTTGAAGCTTTTTTTATACATGGTTATTCGATTCTTGAAAGAGTAGGGGGTTTACTGCTGGGTAACTGATTCACCAGGAAGGTTTGTTTGTACAATTTACCACCGCTGCGCCAGACAAGTCGTCCGGCCGTAGATTGTTGGTGCCACCACTGCGAAGCTAGAGCGGATCAGAAAAAAAAATGGTTCAAATGGCTCTGAGCACTATGGGCCTTAACATCTATGGTCATCAGTCCCCTAGAACTTAGAAGTACTTAAACCTAACTAACCTAAGGACATCACACAACACCCAGTCATCAGAGCGGGTCAGAAGGTGCATGTAAATGTCTGGCGGTGGTTTCTTGTGTGACCGATACTGGCAGGGAGTAGGATTTACCTGTTGTACCGCATCACGATTTTTCGAATTATATTTAAAACCTATAAAGCCTTGACGCAGTACAATAACGTAAAAACTCTTTCACTGGAATGAGAACCATATACACGTGGTCGTTACTAGACAGTCCCCTCGAGAGTCTGTACACTAACAACATCGATGCCATTCTTCCTAGCAACAGTTCATGTCTCTGACGGATGCACTGTCCATCGTTGCCTGACTCAGCTGACTTCCCCAGATTGCATTGTACTGATTTTACTTCAGATTAGTGGACCCGGCAATGGATATAGGTCCTGACCTGCTTCTTCCCTCTCTCTCTCTCTCTCTCTCTCTCTCTATATATATATATATATATATATATATATATATATATATATATGTGTGTGTGTGTGTGTGTGTGTGTGTACGTCTCGTCCTATCCCCTCTCTGTGTCCATTCTGCCCTCCCCCGCTCTGCTCCTCTTCTTCTTCCCCCCGCCCCTTTCGCTGACCTTCAGCATTGTATATTGTTAGACCCAAGAAACATCGATTGGGAAGCGAAATCGCTTAAAATAAATGGATGTGACTGTGGGGACCACAGAGTAGTAGCGTCAATGACAGTATTTCGCATACTTTTAATCTGTAAACGGGTAGCATTACAAAGTTTTGGATGATTCAGATCCCTCACTGCTATTCTAATCATAAGCCGTTAAACCATAAGTACAACTTTTTACTTTTCTTCTGATATTGACTGCGAGGAAGAAAATGAAACGGCACATAGTTGCGTATATAATTATTGATTAAAATTACATATAAGAAGAAAGAAGAACATATGAGACAATCAGTCCATGGCTTAAATGCCCTGTTCCTATCGTAGTTAAAACTGACTGCGAGAAAGAAAACGAAACCGCAGGTCTACCCAGCATAGTATGGAAGACCGTTTTAATAGAAAACATAATCGTTGTTGTTTAACAGAATGTAGAGCCTACGTCCGTGTGAATTTTTATTATTGTGTCGTGTAAAAAGTTGAAGTAAATCGGTCAAGAATTTTTCGATATTTTTGCTGACAACGTTAAACATCGGCTTGTCATTGTTATTGTAGATTGTAGATTTCGGGGCCTTTCGTCGCATAATCAGATTTCCCTTAAAACTAAAACGGAACGTATACTTCACAGTTATAGCATGACCCTTACTTCTATTTGCATTTCTCGACTGTTCTGTTTTGTTTCGCCTTATGTGATCTACCAAGGCATTTACAACTGGAACCATAACACTACGAAGTCAGTGTTCGTAGGCGTATGTTCATCGCAATTGTAGCATATACTTTATATTCTTCAAGTTTATCACATTGTTACGTGTCATTTCGGACTGCATGTAGAAACGCTAATTATAGTCGCTGCATTTGACTGTCAAGCTTCATACAGGATGTATGAAATAAGGCGTTTTCCTCTGTGACTTACAAGATAACGAGAATACAACTTAACAGCCCAACTGGGGTCTTCTTGTTACTGTGAGTTCGTATGCAGGTAAACGTAAGGAACTTTCCTCTTTCTCTGGACTTCTAAACTTAGTTTATTTATTTCTTTTGTAGATAGTTACCGCAACGAATTACGTTTTTTTAATACAACCTTTTCGCTATCATGTAGGTGATGTATTTAGTGCAACTGTTAAAGATCAATTTTTAATTGAATTTGTAACAGTTTTTGTTATGAAGCTAGAAACGTTGAAAGTGTTAGGGTTGGATGTAATGCGCTGCTTATAAATGTCTGCGTTCAGGTGAACGGTCTGCTGGCACGCAGCCGTACTCGCGGGATGTGTGTGTGCCACAGTTACTGCTCTGCGTCAGTGTACGTGTCAGGCCGAATCTCATTTCAGGTTACCCTCCATTCAGAGACTGTTGCACGCTGCAACCGTTATTTTGATTTGTAAATAATAGATTTCAGCTATCAGTCGTCATTTGGAATTTTTATTGGCAGATCTAGATTTAAGCTAGCATCTAGCCATTCTCAATGCTGAGAGTACAACAGGTACATAGTTAGATGATGTCATAAAAAAGTTGCAATTATTCGCTTAACTCATATAGTTTGTATATTACATACCACTATCCTCCTTTGGTCAAGGCATGTAATGCCTGTTGGTCTGGCTTTGTACACAGTTCATTGAATACTAATGTTTGCGTAAGGCGGGCTGTGTGGAGAATACATCCGTTGGTTATATGTGAACAACATATAAACCTCAATGGAAGTAAACCACTTCAAATTTAATTACATAAAATGGAACATAAGTACAGTTCTTACATTGTCGTCTGATTTATTTCAGCTTTATCGTCAAGTAATAAAATTGCCATGTTCACTCCAAGTGAGTCCGTTATTATTACTAAAATATTTAAATTACGTCAGGTGGGTAAAACCGTTACATCGCATTGTAAGAGCACATTTGCGAGCCTCCAACTAATTAGTGTTCCTAGCGGACAATCATTCGATTTGCATTTTTATTTGGTAACTAAATCTAGATCGGCCAGTAAAAACTCCAAATGACGACTGATAGCTGAAAACTATTATTATTTACGAACCTCACTTGTTTTTGCATTGCAATCTGCCTTGTATATGGCAGCGTAGACTACAAGCATACATTATAACCGAATATGACTTCAAACAGCACATCGAGGAAGCCTCTCGCTCCGTGACACCTGTAACTTTACATCTCGTTGCATTCAGGAAAAATGGCTTCTGATTCGAACACCTCACTTACGAGCATTCCGGAACCAGAACACAAATCTGAGCACAGCCAGTTGTGTACAACACTTTGAACGTTTTCAGCTTCTTAACTAAAATTGACAGAAATCTAAGTATATTTGTACACAGTGGGTTTCAGTTCGTCAATTACACGATGAAAATAATATCCTATTTTAAAAAATAATAAATCGTTGCGATACCTCTGGAAAATAATAAAGTAAACTTTGTTCTTAACTCAGTAGAAAGAGTAACGTTTCCTCCATTAATCGAACTAAAAAAACATCCGTTTCACTTACTATTTTACAAGCTGCAGAGAAAAACGCCTTATTTGAAACACCCTATATCTTGCATTTTATGTCATTAATTTCATCATGCAACTGTTCGCGCAGTTTAATTTGTTTGGAAATATTGTAGCTAAGAGACAGTATACGCTTACCGCTTACAACAATCCTTAGTTTCATCAATATAAAAAACTGCTACAACGTTATAAATTTAAATTTGAGTTCCAATGTTTGATCACTTCCAAGTCTTACTTTCTGCTCTAAACATTTCAGTGTGAATTAACCGACTGTAATATGATTCAAGCTCAGCCATTTCTCTGGCAAGAGTGGAAAATAATCCTTCGCCTTTTACTTAAGAACAGTAGCTGTTAGGATAAGAAGGCTATCAGTTACGTCGCATTGTAAGAGAACATTTGCAAGCCTCCAACTAAATAGTGTTCCTAGCGGACAATAATGCGTTTTTCATTTTAACTTGGTAACTAACACGGCCTTGGAGCAGTGGTAACACTGGTTCCCGTCACATCACCGAAGTTAAGCACCGTCGGGCTTGGCTGACACTTGCAAGGGTGACCGCCCGGTATCCCGAGGGCTGTTAGCAAGCCCTCGTGAGGGAAACAGAGGAGCTACTTGCTCGAGAAGTAGGGGCTCCGGTCACGAAACCTGACAACGGCCGGGAGAGCAGTGTCCTGAACACATGCCCCTCTGTATGCCCATCCAGTGACGCCTGTTGGCATAGGATGACAGGGCCGTCGGTCGGTAACATTGGACCTTCCGAGCCTGTTCGGGAGCACTTTAGTTTAGTTTTAATACCACGTTGGCACAGTGTGTTATGTGATATATCAAATGTACCGGTATATCTACACTTTACCAGCTACCATAATCCAGCACAAAAACTATCTGTTTTGAGGACGTTGTTGCACCCAGTGCAAGGAGTATCAGTCGCTATAAAACATTCCGAAAGAACTGACCCACTTACGGAAAGTTTTCAAACGGAACGGCTGCAACTACCAACAAATTTCGCAAGCTACACTACTGGCCATTAAAATTTCTACACCACGAAAATGACGTGATACAGGCGCGAAATTTAACCGACACGAAGAAGATACTGTGATATGCAAATGATTAGCTTTTCAGACCATTCACACAAGGTTGGCGCCGGTGGCGGCACCTACAACGTGCTGACATCAGGAAAGTTTCCAACCGATTTCTCATACACAAACAACAGTTGACCAGCTTTGCCTGGTGACACGTTGTTGTGATGCTTCGTGTAAGGAGGAGAAATGCGTACCATCACGTTTCCGACATTGATAAACGTCGGATTGTAGCCTATAGCAATTGCGGTTTATCGTATCGCGACACTGCTGCTTGCGTTGATCGCGATCCAATGACTATTAGCAGAATATGGAATCGGTGAGTTCAGAAGGGGAATACGGAACGTCGTGCTGGATCCCAACGGTCTCGTATCACTAGCAGTCGACATGACAGGCATCTTATACGCATGGCTGTAACGGATCGTGCAGCCACTTCTCGATCCCTGAGTTAACAGATGGGGACGTCTGCAAGACAACAACCATCTGCACGAACAGTTCGATGACGTTTGCAGCAGTATGGACTATCAGCTCGGAGACCATGGCTGCGGTTACCCTTGACGCTGCATCACAGATAGGAGCGCCTGCGATGGTGTACTCAACGACGAACCTGGGTGCACGAATGGCAAAACGTCATTTTTTTTCAGATGAATCCAGGGCATGATGGTCGCATCCGTGTTTGGCTACATCGTGGTGAACGCACATTGGAAGCGTGTATTCACCATACCGGCGTATCACCCGGCGTGATGATATGGGGCGCCATTGGTTACACGTCTCTGTCACTTCTTGTTCGCATTGACGGCACTTTGAACAGTGGACGTTGCATTTCAGATGTGTTACGACTCGTGGCTCTACCCTTCATTCGATCCGTGCGAAACCCTACATTTCAGCAGGATAATACACGACCGCATGTTGCAGGTCCTGTACGGGCCTTTCTGGATACAGAAAATGTTGGACTGCTGCCCTGGACAGCACATTTTCCAGATCTCTCACCAACTGAAAACGTCTGGTCAATGGTGGCCGAGAAACTGACTCGTCACAATACGCTAGTCACTACCCTTGATGAACTGTGGTATCGTGTTGAAGTTGCACGGGTAGCTGTACCTGTACACGCCATCCAAGCTCTGTTTGACTCAATACCCAGGCGTGTCAAGGCCGTTATTACGGCCAGAGGTGGTTATTCTGGGTACTGATTTCTCAGGATCCATACACCCAATGTGAAAATGTAGTGACATGTTATTTCTAGTATAATATATTTGTCCAATGAGTACCCGTTTATCATCTGCATTTCTTCTTGGTGTAGCAGTTTTAATGGTCAATAGTGTGTTTCACCAAAAACTCGTAAGCAGAAGGCACCTCTAGGACGATACGAAGTAGCTTGCGTCTTTGCTGTTCTGTGGCTCGGTAACAGGAAAGATAAGTTGGCTTCTAAGGAGGCATATAAACGACTCAGTCTTCAGGCGTACAGCAAAAATTCGTCAACTAGTGAGGCTTATGGAAGACCTTGGAAGCTGTGGAATGCTAGGAATTTAGAAACCTGAGTGAGCGTGGACCACTACTCTACAGCACCGTATAGAACAAGGCAAGTTTCCGAATACGGTATCCCGAGAAATCAGTAATAGCAAAGCCTGCTCTAGAAAACGAACACCGAATTGCATTTGAGGAAGCATCTCTCATTAAACGGACACATATGCTATAAAAGAACGATGGATAAAGACGGCGGCTTGCAGATAAGCACAAATTGGGGCCCAGCCATCATAAGGTTGAAGAGGGCGCGGTGCTCTCGCCACGAAAACATGTATCTACATCTACATCTACATGATTACTCTGCAATTCGCATTTAAGTGCTTGGCGGAGGGTTCATCGAACTACAATCATACTATCTCTCTACCATTCCACTCCCGAACAGCGCGCGGGAAAAACGAACACCTAAACCTTTCTGTTCGAGCTCTGATTTCTCTTATTTTATTTTGATAATCATTCCCACCTATGTAGGTTGGGCTCAACAAAATATTTTCGCATTCGGAAGAGAAAGTTGGTGACTGAAATTTCGTAAAGATATCTCGCCGCGACGAAAAACGTCTTTGCTTTCATGACTTCCATCCCAACTCGCGCATCATATCTGCCACACTCTCTCTCCTATTACGTGATAATACAAAACGAGCTGCCCTTTTTTGCACCCTTTCGATGTCCTCCGTCAATCCCACCTGGTAAGGATCCCACACCGCGCAGCAATATTCTAACAGAGGACGAACAAGTGTAGTGTAAGCTGTCTCTTTAGTGGACTTGTTGCATCTTCTAAGTGTCCTGCCAATGAAACGCAACCTTTGGCTCGCTTTCCCCACAATATTATCTATGTGGTCTTTCCAACTGAAGTTGTTCGTAATATTGACACTCAGGTACTTAATTGAATTGACAGCCTTGAGAATTGTACTATTTATCGAGTAATCAAATTCCAACGGATTTCTTTTGGAACTCATGTGGATCACCTCACACTTTTCGTTATTTAGCGTCAACTGCCACCTGCCACACCATACAGCAATCTTTTCTAAATCGCTTGGCAACTGTATGGAGTTAGAGAGGGCGTCAGCAACGTTACAGAAGGCAGCGCTGTTATGTGGGCTTGTTATAATTAAACTGACGATGTTTCTGAGTGCTGCAACGCGTGTTGTATAAATTGCAGGATGTTCATTAATCATGGCGCTCGCAGAGTATGCTCAAAAGACTAATAGTTTCACTTTCTACCATCAGCTGAGTGGAAATGTAGAGCGTGTGCAGGAAGAAGGGAGGGACGATCAAACACTTCATAACGGTGGTTGTGGCACCTTTATTTGGCTATAGTCACAAGTTAGAAATGCGTCCAGTACCGTCTCCCGACACAGCAGGATGCTCCATTCGGAACATGGCGTCGTCGACAGTTGCTTGCTGCATATCTGGTGTAATCAGAGCGATTTGTCGTCGTATGCTATCCTTCAGATCAGGTAGAGTCCAGAAAGTCCCTGATAGACACGATCTTTCAGTTCTCAACGATCAGAAGTGACATGTATTTGAGTCAGGGAAACTGGAACGCCACACATCTTGAGATCGCCTGGAGATGATGCAGACGTTACTGAAAGCATCCCGAAGTAAGTTTTTCACCTGATAATCGACATGTGGTGTCACTTGATCTTGCATCAAAATATTGGTGTGAATACAGCTGCTTTCTTGCGTAGCTGGAATCACAAGAAGATCCCTATAACATGCAGACGTCGCTGTACGCCTAACAGGACTGCGTGAAACCACGCTAACAGTAACGTAGGGCGAGTGCAGTGGATGTTCCTGCACAACATGTGATGGAATAGAATCCCATACGCGACTGTTCTGTGCAATCACAGCAAATTGCAGAGTAAAATGGTCCTCATCCTTACAAAGAATATTCCCCGGCCCCATGTCTTTCATTTCCATGCATGCCATAACACGAAGAGCAAAGTCATGCCGTTGTAGCCTATGTGGAGTTTCATTTGGTGTGCATTCTGAATCTTGTTCGGATACCAGTGTAAATCTTTTGAACTGTTGACCAGTTAAGAGAAAATTCCCCTGACATAGCTGGAGCACTGGCTTGCGGAATTTGAGACATGTGCCATGCGGTCGGCTATAATTACAGCAACTTCATCACTTCGTCAACAACTGACATAGGAATAAGCCGCCTCTCTCTCCCTTCTGCGCCACCTAATTCTACTGTTTCTTCAGATTTCTTAATCGTATTCTTTAACCCATTTATGGACATGGGCCCTCTTGGCAACTATTTCTGTGGGCGATATTCCTGCAGTGCACCGCTGTATTACTGCCATTCTGACAAAGCGACTTTATCAGCAGTTCTCAATAGCCACAGCATTTCGTATGGACGCCAAGTCACTTCAAAAAAAATCAACACACGCCACCAAGTGACAAACAGCTTGTAACATCAAAACAGGAATTATTTCAAGTTCTGCATGCTTTCAGCAACTTATTTCCACTTGGTGAACTATTATTTTTTCAACATACTCCGTGAGCGCATCGATTAATGAACATACCTACTATTTTTCAGAGTCGCCCAATGTGCAGGGCCCGCACTGCAGCACTCGGAACACCATCAGTTTAATTTTGCCTTTTCACAGGGATTCGACTTACATATGGTACTCAGTTTAAAGTGGCTTTATATATATATATATATATATATATATATATATATATATATATATATATATGTGTGTGTGTGTGTGTGTGTGTGTGTGTGTGTGTGTGTGTGTGTGTGTGTGTGTGTGTGTGTGTGTGTGGTACGATGGACAGTATTGTGCCAGAAGTAAATTAAAATAGCTCCGACTTACAGGACTGATGATCAAGGTTTTTGGGAGGTTTCCCTCGGTCATTAGATAAATGCCACAATGGGAAAACACTCCCAAACATTCCCAGTTAGGATTTCATCTGCTCCATTCCTAGGATGGTAGGATATTTTACTCCAAAAATCGAATTCCTACAACACCCTGCCCTGCTCTCTTGCGCTGGGGCAAAAAAATCATCATCAGTGCATTCAGGCCAGAGTAGTAACGCTCCTGCATTAAGTATTAGAGTGAGGGGGTGCTGGGTGCAATTTTGATGTCAAATTGATTTACAAATTAATTAACTTTATCCATTAATTCCCCCACCCCTCCTTCACCTTCCCACCCTCCTTCCCCTCCTTCCCCTCCTCCACCTACCGTACTGGCGGGAATTTGAATTTTCGTGGTAAAATCGCACTTTTGCTGTACAGGTCAGTTGTCGAATCACAGGACATAATATTAACTGAAACTTTATCTTAATGACGATCTTCTCGCTGTAGTGGAGACATATCGATTCTTAGGACTCGTGTTCGACATCCGATTGACTTGGCTTCCT
Source organism: Schistocerca gregaria (assembly GCF_023897955.1). NCBI lineage: Eukaryota > Metazoa > Arthropoda > Insecta > Orthoptera > Acrididae > Schistocerca > Schistocerca gregaria. The sequence goes on from NC_064923.1 coordinate 87,193,441, forward strand.
CACCTTCGAAGCTTAAGCGGAAGAGCTGGCAGCACTTCAATGCCTTCCGCTGCGTGAGCAACACCAACTGGAGTGTAGATCGCTCTATGCTGCTGCAGCTCTACGGAGCCCTTTTTCAATCCCGCCTTGACTATGGATGTCTGGTTTATGGTTCGGCGGCGCCATCAGCGTTGCCTTTACTCGACCCAGTGCAACACTGTGGCGGTAGCCTACCGACAGGAACTTTTAGGACGAGTCCGGTGACCAGTGTCCTTGTGGAGGCCTGAGTCCCTCCATTGCAGGTTAGGCGTGCACAACTGCTGAACAGTTGCGATGCACACGTTCATAGTTCTGCACATCCGAATTACCGTCTCCTTTTCCAATCCACGGCGGTTCATCTCCCGCATCGGCGGCCCAGGTCATGGCTTCCAATTGCTGTTCGTGTCCGATACCTTCTATCCGAACTGGAGTCCTTGCCTTTACCACCTATACTTGATGTCCATTCAGGTACACGTCCATGGTGTACACCTACGCCGCGACTTCGCCTGGACCTTTCACATGGCCCTAAGGACTCAGTTAACCCCGCGGCTCTCCGCTGCCATTTACTCTCTATTCTTGACATGTACCGAGGCCACGAAATGGTTTACAACGACGGCTCGATGGCTGATGATCACGTCGGCTTCGCTTATGTCCATGGAGGACATACTGAACAGCATTCCTTGCCCGGTGGCTGCAGTGTTTTCACTGCCGAGCTGGTGGCTATATCTCGTGCTCTTCAGCACATCCGTTCATGCCCTGGGGAGTCGTTTCTTCTGTGTACTGACTCCTTTAGAAGCCTACAAGCTATCGACCAGTGCTACCCTCGTCATCCTTTGGTAGCGACCATCCAGGAGTCCATCTATGCCCTGGAACGGTCCAGTCTTTCAGTGGTGTTTGTCTGGACCCCAGGTCACGTGGGAATCCCAGGCAACGAACTTGCCGACTGGCTGGTCAAACCGGCTATGAGGAAACCGCTTATGGAGATCGGCTTCTCTGCAGCTGACCTGCGTTCAGTTCTACGTCGCAAAGTTTTGCAGCTTTGTGAGACGAAATGGCATACCCTCAGTACGCACAACAAACTGCGTGCCGTTAAGGAGACTACGTATGAGTGGAGGACCTCCACCAGGGTCTCTCGCAGGGACTCTGTGTTTCTCTGTCGACTCCGCATTGGGTGACACACGGCTACCTCCTGCGCTGTGATGACCCATCTCAGTGTCGGTGCGGTGCCCGGCTGACAGTGGCCCATATCTTGGTGAGCAGTCCTTCTCTGGCTGCCCCGCGACGGACTCTTCCGTTACCTGACACGTTGCCATTAATTTTAGCTGGCAACCGTATCGGCTAATTTAGTTTTACATTTTATACGTGACGGTGGGTTTGATCATTCTACATTAAGTTTTCGCTCATGTCCTTTATCCCTTTGTGTTCTCCAGTCTAATGCTTTTAGGCTGGATGTGTCGCAGAGTGGTTGGTTTAAATGGCTCTGAGAACTATGGGACTTAACATCTGAAGTCATCAGTCCCCTAGAGCTTAGAACTAGTTAAATCTAACTAACCTAGGGACATCACATACATCCATGCCCGAGGCGGGATTCGAACCTGCGACCGTAGCAGCAGCGCGGTGCCGAACTGAAGCGCCTAGAACCGCTCGGCCACATCGGCCGGCGCGAGCGGCTATACATGATTAGTAAGTACGGAGCTATTGCGACGACATGCTCTGAAAGAAACCCAATTCGTATCCCGAAAGACTTGCTTTTGATAAGTGATTTAAGTTGCTTCACTACTCCGAGGATACCTACTTTATAGTTACTCACGTTGAGAGCTGTTCTTGATTCGAATACTGGAATATTTACTTCATTTTCTTTGGTGGAGGAACTCAGAAAGGCTCTGTTTAAAAACTCTTCTTTAGTAGCACCGTCATCGATAGTGTTTCCATTGCTATCGCGCAGAGCAGACATTGATTGTATCTTGCCACTAGCGCATTTTACTTGCGACCCGAATTTCTTTGGATTTTCTGTCAGGTTTTGAGACACTTTTGTCGTGGAAATTATTATAAACATTCACATTGAAGTCCGAGCTAAATTTCGAGCCTCTGTAAAAGATCGCCAATCTCGGAAATTTTCCGTTCGTTTAAATTTGGCCGCGCATGGTAGCCGCGTGGTGTGGGCACCTTGCAACGGTTAGTGCGGCTCCCCCTGTCGGAGTTCGAGTTTAAGTTTGATTAAGTATTGTGTAAGGACCGATGACCTCAGCGTTTGGTCCCATAGGAATTTAACACAAACTTCCAAAAACAGAACAGTTTAAATTTGGCAAGCTCTCTTCGTTACTTCTTCAACAGTGTTCTGACCTGTTTTGTGTGCCAAAAGGGATCAGCTCCGTCGTTTGTTAATTTATTTGGTTCAGACTCTCAATTGCTGTCAATACTATTTCTCTGAATACAATCCACATCTAGTCTACAGTTACCGGTACATTGCTACTTTGGAAGGAGTGGAGAATGTCTCTCAGTTTGAAAACACACAGCTTTTAAAAAATAATTCCGTTTTTTGTGTACTCCGTCGTATTAACTGGCAATGAGCATTTGAACAAGTGGTAACTTACTGACCGACAGACGTCTGTGCATTCTACGAGCGCAAGTGGCTTTAAGCACTATGGGACTTAACACCTGAGGTCATCAGTCCCCTAGACTTAAAACTACTTAAACCTAACCTAACCTAAGGACATCACACACTTCCATGCCCGAGGCAGGATTCGAACCTGCGACCGTAGCAGCAGCGCGGTTCCGGACTGAAGCGCCTACAACCGCTCGGCTACAACGGCCGGCCCAGCGCAAGTGCTCGAATTTGTGCGCGCAACGACCGGATCGGCTGACTGCAGTGCTAAATAACTCGGAAATGGAACTTCTTCCTCGACCACTGTTGCTCAGCATAACATCCCCTGTGACACCCTCACAAGCTTTCCAGGCTCTTTCTGAGAGGCTCGCTGTGACCAAGGCGCCGGACACCGGAGCCTCCTTGTGGCCTCGACCTGGACAAGGCGCGCCGCGCCGCCCTTCTCGGAATCTTATTACGGCCGGAACGTGCCGGTCGGCGGCAGCGGCAGCTGTGATGTGCGGGGGCTCGTTACAGCTGGGCGGCGGGCGGCCGAGCTCTCGTTAGCAGCCCGCCAGACCGCGGCCTCGTTAGCGCCTCGCCCTCCAGTTGCTCCTCCGAAGCCTGATGGCTTTTCTACACACTTCATTACACAGAAAATGTGGATAAGCTGTTGTCTTTTGATAGTCCAGAATTCCATTCCGCGTCGCGTCGTTCTAAATGGTAGGACACAGTGAGAGAAGTATCCAGAGTCAAGCCGGTTCGTCAGTATTTGTAGAACAGCAATAGAGACCGTTTTCCAGTTTAAATCTAGTGAAAGAACTAGGTGACTTCAGTCCAGAGTAAGTGGGTGGACACTCCAGCATAGCACGATGCGGTCCGGCCGCAGCGCTGTAGCCCGGTTTTGTCTTCGACTTCCCAAGATCAGTCTGCATTACGTGACTGCCTCCTGGCGCCTCTTAGTGGCCGCTGGAGGAGTCTTTGATAGCAGAAACTCATATAGGACGTTTCTCACTCTCTTAACTTGTACACTACTGGCCATTAAAATTGCTACGCCAAGCAGAAATGCAGATTATATGTGATTACATTTTCACGCAATTTGGGCGCATAGATCCTGAGAAATCAGTACCCACAACAACCACCTCGGGCCGTAATAACAGCCCTGATTCGCGTGGGCATTGAATCAAACAGAGCTTGGATGGCGTGTATAGGTACAGCTGTCCATGCAGCTTCAACACGATACCACAGTTCATCAAGAACAGTGACTGGCGTACTGTGACGAGCCAGTTGCTCGACCACCATTGACCAGACGTTTTCAATGGGTGGGAAGATCTGGAGAATGTGCTGGCCAGGGCAGCAGTCGAACATTTAGTGTATCCAGAAAGGCACGTACAGGACCTGCAACAAGCGGTCGTGCATTATCCCGCTGAAATGTAGGGTTTCGCAGGGATCGAATGAAGGGTAGAGCCACGGGTCGTAACACATCTGAAATGTAACATCCACTGCGAAAGTGCCGTCAATGCGAACAAGAGGTGACCGAGACGTGTAAAAAATAGCACCCCATACCATCACGCCAGTATAGCGATGACGAATACACGATTCCAATGTGCGTTCACCGCGATGTCGCCAAACACGCAAGCGACCATCCTGATGCTGTAAACAAAACCTGGATTAATCCGAAAAAATGACGTTTTGCCATTCGTGCACCCAGGTTCGTCGTTGAGTGCACGATGCCAGGCGCTCCTGTCTGTGATGCAGCGTCAAGGGTCATCGCAGCCATGGTATCCGAGCTGATAGTCCATGCTGCTGCAAACGTCGTCGAACTGTTCGTGCAGATGGTTGTTTTCCAAACGTCCCCATCTGTTAACCCAGGGATCGAGACGAGGCTGCACGATCCGTTACAGCGATGCGGATAAGATGCCTGTGATCTCGACTGCTAGTGATACGAGGCAGTTGGGATCCATCACGGCGTTCCGTATTACCCTCCTGAACCCACCGATTCCATATACTGCTAACAGTGATTGGATCTAAACCAACGCGAGCAGCAATGTCGCGATACGATAAACCGCAATCGTGATAGGCTACAATCCGACTTTTATCAAAGTAGGAAACGTGATGGTACACATTTCTCCTCCTTACACGAAGCATCACAACAACGTTTCACCAGGCAACGCCGGACAACTGCTGTTTGTGTATAAGAAATCGCTTGGAAACTTTCGTCATATCAGCACGTTGTAGGTGTCGTCATCGGCGCCACCCTTGTGTGAATGCTCTGAAAAGCTAATCATTTGCATATCACAGCATCTTCTTCCTGTCTGTTCAATTTCGAGTCTGTAGCACGTCATCTTCGTGGTGTAGCAATTTTAATGGCCAGTAGTGTATATTCCTAGCCTCAAATGGACGATAATTCTCGACATCTTAGAGTATGGCTGGTCTTTTTTTTAAGGGGGGGGGGAGGAAGATATTGCACTCATGGCGTGGCCTGATCGCTCTCCCGATTTAAATCCCATAGAGCATTTCTGGGATGCACTAGGGAGATAGGTAAAACGTCACCATCCACCAGTTATAAAGACTTGTTATCAGCATGCACAGATTCTACACTAGTGTTGAAAATTAAAACAATAAACGGAAATTTTGCAAGGTTGCGTTTATTTTGCCACAAAACAGTATAAATAGGTGATAGTAAAGTAGAAACAACGTAAAGAATGGAGATCGTAGTCGACTGCAACGTGCATAACGATAGACAAAAATGTTCTTCGTTTTTTACAACTTACCGAATTTGCACATACATTCTGACAGCTGGTTAAGGTGCTCAGCAAGCGGTGTGACCATCTCCGGCAGCAATATGGCCCTGGCTACGACGGGCCTTGGTTTGAAGATGTCATCAGTCTCATGTTGAAACAATAACACCCCATTCTTCCTGCAGAGCTGCTCACAAGCCTTAGAGAGTGGCTTGTGGGAACCGATGTGCTACAAGGCGTCCCCTAAGTGTATGCCAGACGTGCTCCATGGGGTTTAAATCGGGAGAAGTGGTTCAAATGGCTGTGAGCACTATGGGACTTAACTGCTGAGGTCATCATTCTCCTAGAACTTAGAACTACTTAAACCTAACTAACCTAAGGACATCACACACATCCATGCCCGAGGCAGGATTCGAACCTGCGACCGTAGCGGTCGCGCGGTCCCGGACTGAAGCGCCTAGAACCTCTCGGCCACTCCGGCAGGCGAATCGGGAGAGCGGGCAAGCCACGCCATGTGTGCAATATCTTCCGTTCCCAAAAAAACATCAACCACCAATGCTCTATGAGGTTGAGCATTATCCTACATCGATACGAAATCTGGGCGGACAGCACCTCGCAACAACCGTACATGAGGTCCCAAAACCTCGTCACGATAAATGACAGCAGTGAATTCTTTCCAATTTCATGAAAAGATGTTCCAATGGTCAACATAATCCCTGGTCAGACCATTAGGAATCCTTCTCGATATTCGTTTCTTTGCACAATTCTTGGGTCACGAAATCGTGTTCCGCTTGTCCTCCAGATGCGAATCCGTCGAGAATCAGTCTCCAGACTAAATCGGAACTCATATGTGAAAAGAACATTGTCCCACCGTTCAATCGTCCTGATGGCACGTTGATAGCTCCGCTATAGACATTCCCTTCTGTGAAGACACGCCAGAGGTAAACAGACAGCAGCAGGTCTCCGACGGCAAAGGCCGCTCTGCCCAAGCCTTTTGCACACCGTTTGCCTCGCCACAACAAGTGCAGGGAATGCTCTGGGGTCAGATGTCAGTTGCAATGCGGTAATAAGGCGGTACCGTCGTGGCCTTACAGCCAAATAACGGTTCACTGTTTCTGATGTCACACGTGGTCGGGCATGACGTGGTCTTCGGGATACAGTTCGGTCTCTATACACTGTCACCTCATCCGAGAAACAACAGAATGATTCACATTAAGCCATCAGGCCATATGAATTTGCGATTGTCCTGCTTCCATTCTTCTTATTGCAATGTAACCTTTTACTACCGGCAATATTGCTAATGTTAAAACTCGCACGTGGTAGGAAGATTATCGACACTTGTCATGTCCCACAGGTCCTGCGAGCTACCCTCTGTAGTAATGGTTTAACAAATTCGTGTGGTCCACGAAATTATAGGCCTCTGCGAGTTATTGCCCGGGTATTAAGAATATCTATCGCGAAGGTTTAACCAACCGGTAAAAGTTTGAACGCAACAGATAACGCAATATTTTTAAAACCACTACAGAAGGCTCCTATGGAGGGCTTAATGGGCAGAATAGAGCCTTTGTTTACTTTCATGACCCAGCATTACACTGTGGTACTGACTTTCGTCTATTCTTTTTGATGAGGGGAGGAAATAATCAGTCGAGGGTATAGATTAATTGATATTTATTCAGTACCGATGGCATTCCATCAACTAGCCGTGTATCTTGTGGGATATACATAATCACAACTGGTCTCTCTAGTTAACATGACTCACTTTCGCCAAGTAATTATGGGAAGGGAGAGGGGAGCGCAGACCTAGCTTCAATGTAATTTTATGCAGGCACACAATTATACTTAAACCCTTGCTTATTACATTCAATTACTATAGGTCACGCGGAACAAGTTCAGCAAAGACTCTACGAGCGAACTTGGTCAGGGAGGAACAGTATCTGCCTAAATATTTCAATTTTCATTAAAAAGTAGATGAAGAGGCGATAGCAAGTGGTGCACTTGACTATGACTGCAAATTATGGTTTAATCTTGCGTTTAGAAACAACACCACGTTACTGAGCTGGGAGGGGGGGGGGGGGGGGGGGGGGAAGGACATTTACTATCATATGTCGGGAAAATTTTGCAAGTCTTTATTCTTTCAATGGGCATTAAAATCTGAATCCTCCTAGATACAAGAGTTTAGCCCGTATATTTTATGTAACGTGCAACATTGCCAGCAAATCAAATATATGTGGGGGCACAGAAACATTAACTCATTATCACATTAATGCTATTCCACACACGTTACGACGTTGCAGTAGCCAACAGAAATGCAAAAGATACTGACACAAAAGATTATTCCTTCCCTATCTTACACTCACCCACTACCGTATGGTTATTAACTCGTCTACTATACGTTTTCAGACCGAGACTAGACTTTACCAATGTGGCGGTTGCTCCAACCGACATACGAAAAAATAAAAAAGCGCCCCTCAAAATATTACTGTAAAAGAAAAACCACATTAAAATATATTAAATGAGTGAACTGTTAAACACAGAGCAATAATACGACCGTGAGCTTAGGGCCCATGGTGCGTGGCCTGACCAAGGCACAAACGCAAAGTTCTTACTCAAATGTGACTAAATTATGAAAATAAACTCCCTTATGGGGGTTTGATGGTAATATCACACCTGATTTCAACATCTGGGCTTCATCAACGAGCAGTTTTGAGACATTCTGATACCTTTGTTAACATTACCAAAATCGAGAGATGCGTCTCCAAGTTTGTTCAGGACCACTACCCAGGAACAAGTGGGCCTGCGAACACCTCGCCTAACCGTTGTTCGTTCAAAAGATGGTGGAGGGGATGATTCGCCAACCTGACAGAGCCCATATTCGTGCCTTCGCGACCTTTCTGACCTAACTTGCACACTATATTTGCCAAACTTGTTCGCGTTTATGTGTTTGGTTCTATCCTACCACAGAACTCATGCAGCCTCTGACCAAAGGTCTCAGTTACTTTACCTAATATCTCATTCATACAGTCCAAGGTAGCATAAGGGAAAGAATGCAAGGAAACGTGGCACACACGAAATAAAAAAACAATGAATAAATAGATAAACACCGTTTGGTCCATTGTCTTCTGCTTGTTACCCACAGAGTAAAAACACTCTCACTATAATTCTCCTGTACCGGAATTTATTGAGGAAAACCACACAGCCACTCCGGCCGGCCGAACCCTGCTTAATAGGTGCCCCTGACGTCACTGCGGCCATGGTTGTCCGTTGATCGGAATGCCATCTTCTGTGCAGAACACAATCGTGACGACATCAGTTGACAGTTTGTGTGATTATACCGTGAAATAGACACAGGACGGGAAAAGCACAGTTTGTTGCTTTAATTTTACACGCCACTGTACTTGGGTACTGTTTGCTGTGGAATGCCGAGAAGGATTCTTGAAATAATTTCTGTTTCACTTGCATATATTGACGGGGCACCACAAGTAATCTCGAGATCACTGGAGAAGGTGGAATGCATTTGTACCGAGAAATCCCTCGTCTACTGTGATTACCTGAATGCCAAGCATGCAAATACACTGCCTGGCAAGAAAATGGAAGCACCATGGAGATGGGATGCCATATTATATAAGTGATCACAAAATCGACTCAGGAATACTGGAGAAGGTGTAATGCATTTGTACTGAGAAATCCCTCGTCTACTGTGACTACCTGAATGCCAAGCATGCAGATACACTGCCTGACAAGAAAACGGAAGCACCATGGAGATGAGGGTGAAGTGAAATGAAGCTTCACGATTTGAGAGGGTATGCCATGTTATATAAGTGATTACAAAATCAGCTTGACGTTGCACCACCTGAATGCATGCACTGATTCAGTTGTGAAGGCTGTCATAAAGCCATTGTATCCTTTCCTCAGGCAAGCCGGCCCACAGCTGCTTTAACTGGTTCGTGACACCTCGGACACTAGCACTAGGAGAGAGGTGGCATCCGAGCTGGTGCATGTTCTGCTGGGAACATATCTGTGAATTTTCTGGGCCCGGGAGTGCGTCAAGACTACGCAGCCAGGTGACAGACTAGGAGCCGTTTGTGGACGAACATTGTCCTATTGAAAAATGGCACCACGGTACTGTCGCACGGGCTGTAACACGTGAGGACGCGGCGTGTCCGTTCCGTCAGAGTTTTCTCAATCACTGTCAGCCACGACCTGAAGTCATACCCAATAGGTCCCCACACCGAGACGCCAGGAGTAACACAGTTGTGCCTGTCCAAAGCATACGAAGAATGGGACCTCCCTCCAGGTCAACGACAATGGCCATCTGGAGTAGAGCGAACAACGATTCGTCGCTGAACACAAGGGGACGCCGTTCATCAGTAGTCCACTCCAAACGCACGCTGATGTTAATGGTAGCTTACGCATGGGACTACAACTGCCTACTCTCGGTGCTACCAGTCCCTGACCAGTAATGTGGGGGGACACAGAATGTTGCAGGGAGTCCATTACTGTACATGTGGGGACGGGGGCTTACCACGTGCTTGGTGTACAACACGACGATCGCCCATTGTGATGGTCAGACGTGGTTGACCAGAAGCGGGATGACGAGTATTCCTGCCCTCGCATTCCCTCACAATCCGACGTCAGGCTACTGTCGCATCCGAATACCTCACAAATCTGAATGTTGCACGATTCGACCAGCCGGTCAAATGGCACAAACAGTGAGGCTTCTTGCAAACTGTGTGAGATGCATGAGACGCGGTGTCACACGAGTACGTGGCGCCTCCATGTCCTTCACAGTGATTCGCAACGTCGAGCTCTGTTCATGCCTCTTACACACCCTTCCAAATCTGGTAACAATATTAAACACTAACAGCACTAGCGCGTGTTTTTATGTTCATCCTTGTGATTGGAGGTCTCGGGGCTACGGCAGTTCACTTATGTAACGAAATGAAACATCTACAGCCGTCCTTCTTGTGTGACTACCAGTTCCGGTGCTTCAGTTTATACTTGATCGTTGGACAGACGACATTGCAGTTAGGGGTAGTATGCGAAAACGAGATACAGATGTTGGCCACGTATACGGATGGTGTTAACCCCCTCTGCATCAGCTAAGGGCTGAAGATGGTGCACTGAAGCAACGGGACTGGTAGAGCACTTTCTCACGAAAGGCAAAAGTCCCTAGTTCGAGTCTCCGTCCGGCACACAGTTTTAATCTGCCAGTAAGTTTCATATCAGCGCACACTCCGCTGCAGAGTGAAAATCTCATTCTGAGAACTGGTATTCATACAACAAATGACATCTTAAGGGCGGCTGCAGTTGTTTCATTTCCTTAAATAATACTAACGCAGGCTGTGGCAGACAGTTGGAACTCCAGTTCTTTACATACTCGCCGATGTGTGTCTCTGTAAGTAGACAGATTCACATCCGACAACGCCTTCTGCGTGCTTCACTTCTTTCCTTAGGCAGTGCATGTCCAAAACATGCAGGGCTCCCTTCTCCACCTACAAAGGGGAAGCTGCTATCATCGTGGTGTGTAACAAGGCACCTGGAATTTCACAGAAATGAACTATCGGATACAGCAGCCAAGGAAGCATGTATTCAAAATCGTGTGACAGTCTGCCGTCTCTTTACATGATGTATCCTCGATATTGACGTATGTCATATACTGACGACATAATGACTTGTACGTTGTTACGCTTAAGGCTATTTGGAGCCGTAAGGAGCACTCCAAGACAGCAAATCAGAGACACAATGCACAGAGCAGGAAAAAGTGGTAGCGTTTAGGTTACCGGAGAAAATAGTTACTAGAGCCCTGAAAATTGCAGACGCTTTGGGCAGCTGTCCCAAGCAGAAGTTTCACTTCACAGAATTAACTGATAACTCAATCCACAGCCGAGACGCTGCCGTAAGGCGTCACTGCAGAAGATGGCCACGAAAAGGCACGTCTTGTCAGAGGCAGCAAGCTTGATACTTGTTCCTGAGAACTGCAACGTCAGTGGTTTACACAGGTTAGAGTGCTACTACAGCAGTCCCCACCCACAAAAGCAATGAGGGCCAGGTCAAGTGACACTGTTGTTGCTGGCCATAATGGGAGTGGCAGTGACATTTATCTTTCAACTTGGAGCTGGTAAATGTAATGTCCAGAAGCATCCCTACCTACCGAGCAGAAGGGGATGAATCGAAATCTGGTTGGCCAGAGGCGCCCTGGAGGTGCAGAACGACTCACCAGATCGGCCAGGGTGCCAGTGTGTTAATGGATCGACTATAGGGAGGGATAAACGGTGTGCGGACACGGTTCTTTAAAAACCCGTGGTTGTGTATTCAGAGGGAGTTCTCAGATCGCTGGGGCGCCGCTCGTGGCCTGTCTCGGTAAACTCCGACATATCTGTTTTTCTCACTTGGAGTGCTGCTCTCAAGTTTTTACTTAACGTGCTGCTAGTGTTCGCTGCTTCTGTTAGCACCATCCTGACTGGCTAAACTATGCAGATGTTACGCCTCTATTCAAGAAAGGGGATAAAGAGATACGTACCAATTTCACTTTTGCCAGCATTCTCACAAATTTTAGAAAAAGTAATGTACCGGCAGCTTCTCAACCATCTAAGCACAAATAACATTCTATTAAGAACTAAGTTTGGATTTCTGAAGGGTTCTGATATCGAGAAGGCTATTTACACCTACAGTGAAATTGTACTTAATTCATTAAATGACAACTAACAAGAAGCTGGTATTTTATGTGACTTGTCAAAGGCATTCGATTGTGTGAACCACAACATCCTTTTACATACATTAGAATTCTATGATGTCACGAGCAGTGCCGCAAAATGGTTCAAGTCGTACCTCGCTAACAGGAAACAAAGGGTGTCAGTGCAAGGAACTAGTGAATTAAGTCATGTCTCATCATCAGAATGGGAAGGAATTACCTGTGGGTTCCCACAAGGATCCACCTTAGGGCCATTGCTTTTTCTTGTGTACATTAATGATCTCTCATCGGTTACACTGCCAGAAGCTGAGTTCGTTGTGTTTGCAAATGACACAACTATTGCAATGAATACACTCCTGGAAAAGGAAAAAGGAACACATTGACATCGGTGTGTCAGACCCACCATACTTGCTCCGGACACTGCGAGAGGGCTGTACAAGCAATGATCACACGCACGGCACAGCGGACACACCAGGAACCGCGGTGTTGGCCGTCGAATGGCGCTAGCTGCGCAGCATTTGTGCACCGCCGCCGTCAGTGTCAGCCAGTTTGCCGTGGCATACGGAGCTCCATCGCAGTCTTTAACACTGGTAGCACGCCGCGACAGCGTGGACGTGAACCGTATGTGCAGTTGACGGACTTTGAGCGAGGGCGTATAGTGGGCATGCGGGAGGCCGGGTGGACGTACCGCCGAATTGCTCAACACGTGGGGCGTGAGGTCTCCACAGTACATCGATGTTGTCGCCAGTGGTCGGCGGAAGGTGCACGTGCCCGTCGACCTGGGACCGGACCGCAGCGACGCACGGATGCACGTCAAGACCGTAGGATCCTACGCAGTGCCATAGGGGACCGCACCGCCACTTCCCAGCAAATTAGGGACACTGTTGCTCCTGGGGTATCGGCGAGGACCATTCGCAACCGTCTCCATGAAGCTGGGCTACGGTCACGCACACCGTTAGGCCGTCTTCCGCTCACGCCCCAACATCGTGCAGCCCGCCTCCAGTGGTGTCGCGACAGGCGTGAATGGAGTGACGAATGGAGACGTGTCGTCTTCAGCGATGAGAGTCGCTTCTGCCTTGGTGCCAATGATGGTCGTATGCGTGTTTGCCGCCGTGCAGGTGAGCGCCACAATCAGGACTGCATACGACCGAGGCACACAGGGCCAACACCCGGCATCGTGGTGTGGGGAGCGATCTCCTACACTGGCCGTACACCTCTGGTGATCGTCTAGGGGACACTGAATAGTGCACGGTACATCCAAACCGTCATCGAACCCATCGTTCTACCATTCCTAGACCGGCAAGGGAACTTGCTGTTCCAACAGGACAATGCACGTCTGCATGTATCCCGTGCCACCCAACGTGCTCTAGAAGGTGTAAGTCAACTACCCTGGCCAGCAAGATCTCCTGATCTGTCCCGCATTGAGCATGTTTGGGACTGGATGAAGCGTCGTCTCACTCGGTCTGCACGTCCAGCACAAACGCTGGTCCAACTGAGGCGCCAGGTGGAAATGGCATGGCAAGCCGTTCCACAGGACTACATCCAGCATCTCTACGATCGTCTCCATGGGAGAATAGCAGCCTGCATTGCTGCGAAAGGTGGATATACACTGTACTAGTGCCGACATTGTGCATGCTCTGTTGCCTGTGTCTATGTGCCTGTGGTTCTGTCAGTGTGATCATGTGATGTATCTGACCCCAGGAATGTGTCACTAAAGTTTCCCCCTCCTGGGACAATGAATTCACGGTGTTCTTATTTCAATTTCCAGGAGTGTAGTATGTCGAGTGTAGTTCTAGGAAGATCTCCTAATGATATTTTCATGGATATTAATAAATGGTATAAAGCCAACTCACTCACATTAAACTTCGAAAAGACTCACTATATGCATTTCAGAGCCTGTAAAAGGTTTCCACCCAACATATGCATAAAGTATGAAGAAGAGCAGATAGAAGAGGTTGACAGTCTTAAATTCCTGGGATTACAACTTGATAATAAATTCAGTTGGGAGGAGCACACCACAGAACTGCAGAAACGCCTTAACAAATCTGCATTTGCAATTCGAGTCTTAGCAGACATAGACGACATAAAAATGAAAAAGCTTGCATACTTTGCCTACTTCCATTCCATAATGTTATATGGTATAATATTTTGGGGTAACTCTTCCAGTCAAACAAAAGTTTTCACAGTCCAAAAGCGTGTAATACTTATTATTTGTGGAGTAAATTCAAGGACGCCCTGTAGAAACCTCTTCGAAGAAATGGGTATACTAACTACTGCCTCTCAGTATATTTACTCCTTAATGAAATTTGTCCTAAATAATATATCTCTTTTTCCCAACAAACAGCTCATTTCATACATACAATACCAGGAACAAAAATGATCTGCTCAAGGACTTAAAAGCACTTACTTTAGTTCAAAAAGGGGTCAGCTACTCAGGAACACTCATCTTCAATAATTTGCCAGCAAACATAAAAAATTTAGTTACAAATAAAGATCAGTTTAAAAGGAGCTTGAAAGACTTGCTAGTGGCCAACTCCCTCTACTCCATTGACGAATTTTTTAATAGAAACAAATGACATATTGTATATATTCATACTATTACTATTGTTATTTCAGCTTTAAAAAAAATTGGCATGTTCCACATTCACGAGGATCTCCTCAGCACGGATCCATGGAACGACAAAATAATCTACTCTAATCCAGCCGCGTATGACTCCTGTTGTGCAACCAGTTGCCTCCTTTGCTTTTTTTGCAATGTCTAGAATTAGTCTGATCGCAAATAAGTAGTGCTAACCAGACCACTGAATTCCATGAGTCTCCTGTTGCAAGCATCCTGTCGAGTCCCAGAATCCACATCTCTCGTAGTTGACTTGTGACAGTGTCTGGCACTGATCCAAGTCATCAACGTGCCCTCACTGGGAATTTGTCTTTCTGCATTTGCTTCTCACTGCTCGGAGATTGCAGACTGACCTTAAATCCTCTGTCTTCCCTCAATCCTGTGTCAGGACACGACAAGCAGAGCGACATGCGTATGTGGGAAGGAGAGCGTCTGAATGTGACGGACAATAGGCTGTGGCTGGTAAAACCACCTAGTCAGTCATGTAGTACCTCATTCCGACCACCAGGTCGACACTTAGTTCTTCTCACTCGACACCTTCCGTCCAAAAGGTTCCGAGACTGATTTTACTGTTCTCGTGCAAGCGATGTCAGCGCACTAGCTAAGGTGGTAGCTTGGAACGACAGTTGTGCAGTTGTGCATTTTACTAGTCACTTGTAAGCACGCAGTGCTAGGTAGTAGACTTGCGATCAGAATAAATCAACATTGTATCGGTCAGAATATGTCATCATTGTATCACAATTGAGCAATGTACTGAGCATCTCATATCCCAGAATTTTTTGCACAAAGAAAAACTTTGTACAAATTTTGTTCCTCTCATCTTGACGCCTAGAAGAAAAAGCGACTCGTGAACGTCTGCTGTGACTTGACTGAAATGCAAATGTGGAGAATTGTTTTCCGGAAAAAAAATCATCACAGATGACGGGACTTAGCGTTATCAGTATGGTACGAGCTTACTCCAGAAAGTCAACTTGCAGAATGAGTCTCTGATGGTTCACCAAGACCGAAGAAGGTGCGGTTACGACGCTCGAATTGAACATCCAAAAGAAGGACTATTCTCGCATTTTCACATGGTTGTGTGAACGTTCTCTGCGTTGTACTCAAGTGGGAGAAGACTACGTAGAACAGCTCAAGCAACACCACCTTAACTTTTCTGTTTTGTTTTTTTGTAATTTCTTTTTTATTAACTCAGCCTAGAAACTTCTGGACTTACGGAGTATTTCAGCTAGAAAATCCTCCAGTACAGGACATAAGTATGTAGCATACAGTATTCAGTTTGACCTATGTATTGTACATCAACCGAAAATAAACTTTACTATAACCTGCCACATTTATTATTATTCTCACTATCCGTATTGGATGATTACGCCTCCATTACCAGGTGGATTTATGTTAGCTCATAAAGCATGGACGATTTGCACATATAACGTTTGGATAAACAGTTGCCTTCCCTTATAATATTACGATATTTTTGCTTAGTTCCGTTGACAGAAACACTATCAGACGCAAATACGACTTGAAAAGCGGCTTGCGGGTCCTCAAAGATAGTGAGTGCTGCAGGCTTCCCAAAAGTGCTAGATACAAATTGCCGATGTCTTACTGATTAACATCCATCCATCTGGTGATGGAGGTATAATCCTCAAAAACATCAGAGCACCAAACGCTCTTAAGATATTGCGGCAGTGTTGGTCTTCCATTATAAATGCCATTCCGGCGCGATCTGCGAAGAAGTACGGTCCTGTTACATTCTCAGCTCAAATGCCACACCACACAGTCACTCGTTGTGGATATAGTGGCTCCTCCATTATTATGCGAGAGTTTTCAGTGCCCCAAATGCCGTAATTTTGCTTGTTCACGAGGCTATTCAACACAAAGAGCTCCTCATCAGTGTCCATTATTTTCGCGATGATATTTTTGTCCACTCTTTGTTCCGCAAATACCCAAGGGACAAATGCACGGCGCTTTTCGTGATGGTTCGGCTTCATTTCTTATGTCGGTTGGATTTCATAGGCCTAAAGGTGCAGAACTTGTCTCAGAATTCGTTGCGTGCTGTTTTCGGAAATATCCAAACGTCGTGGTCGTCGGCGAAAAGATTTTGCCGTACTACTGCAACATTACCACTCACGACGGCGAAGTTTTCTGCATAAAGAGTAACACGAGGATGCCATATTCGCGGTTAGGGGACAAGAACGATTCTCAGAACGTAAAGAAACAGAGTTTTAATCATTTTAATTGAGTCAGGCGTGGGTTTTGGGTGAAACATTGAAAATTAACTGAGAAACACTATTTTTTGCCTTGTTTCACAAATTTTATTATGTTTACCGCACCAGATAGGTTTCGGGTTATAGGCCCATTTTCAAGTACATTACTGATATCAAAGACGATAATGTAAAGATGAACGTGATGATAAGGCAAAAGTAGTTGTCTCAACTTCTTACTGTAGCGATCTTTGCCTTAATGTAAAATTACTCTAATGACCGCTTTTGACAAACTAAATATGGAATTGCACAATTCAGCAAACATTAACGTGACTAAGCATACCTAGGAACAGATAAAAAGTTCGTGTATGATGGATAACTTAATTCCAAGATATGTTTAGTCACGTTAGTGTAATTCCTGAATTGCGCAATACCATATGTATTGTCAAAATTGGTCACTGAAATAATTTTACATTAAGCCAAAGATCGATACATTAAGAACTTGAGATGACTTTCTTTGCCTTATCATCATGTTTATCTTTGCATTGCATTTTGGAATCAGTAATGTGCTTTAAAATGGGCTTGTAACCCGAAACCCAGGTTATACAGTAACCACAATAAAATATGTGAAACAAGGCAGAAAACAGTGTTTATTTAGTTAATGAAACAGAGTTTATTTCCTGTCAGTAAACGCAAATCCCTTTATAGTGTTGGCAACCTTGGCTGATGTCCGAAATAAGAAATAACAATTAGTCGGTGGCCGAATTACAACAACAACGAATAAATTCTGGCTAAATGCCCAGAAAACAAAATAACTCTTGGCAGAAGGCCAGTTCTAGTAGAACAACAGGTAAAAATGGTTCAAATGGCTTTAAGCACTATGGGACTTAACATCTGAGGTCATCAGTCCCCTAGACTTAGAGCCACTTAACCCTAACCAACCTAAGGACATCACACACATCCATGCCCGAGGCAGGATTCGAACCTGCGACCGCAGCAGGCGCGCAGTTCCGGACTGAAACACCTAGAACCGCTCGGCCACAGCGGCCGCCAACAACAGGTACTGCCCCCGTTGAAAGTCTGGCGGAATGCTGTTATTGCAAACTGCTTAACCCAGCTTGAATTAGGCTGTCAGTGTAATTCAAAAAATACGTACGTCTGTTACGTTTTCGGGAGTTGTACATTAATCACTGATAGGGGAAGTCAACAACTAGTATAATTTACAGATCCAGACTGTTGGTACGGCATCGTAAGCCGCACGTTGACTGATAATAGTCCGGAGTGTAGTGGTGGCCCCAGATACACGGCAGGGCAGCGACGGTGGACTGCGACGCGTCTTCCCGAATGTACTGAGTTACTGGCCGTTTTAGCAAAGGCGCGAGTGTTGCCGACCACTTTTTACTTCTTATCTCTACAGCGTATTTTGTAGTTCTTCCTTCAAGGGGAAGTTCTTGTTTTTAGTTCTCTTTCCTTCCATCGATTTGGCTCAACGTGTAGTCGCTTTTAACTTCTTTTACTCATTGGTGTTGTAAGATTATGACATGGCCGCTTATGACCTCAGTTGTTTTTGCGCCCTAAAAGAAAACCCAAAGTCAGCTACGCGGCGAAGACTGCATTCTGTGGTTCGTGCGCAGCCTTAAATGGGCTGCCTGTGGCAGGATGCTCTGCGCACTATTTTCAGTCACGTTGTCTACGCGCAATAAACTAGGCCTTGAGCGTCACGATCTCTAGCGGCGTATCTGACGCCTGCTGCCGGCTGCCGGTGAGACGTGGATCCAGCTTGCCGGCCGACACGCTGCCTCCTACTGGGTCCGGGACCCGCCTGACGGATCTGTTGCGCAGGTGGCCGATACGTACAGGCGCTCCGCCGATATACACGAGGACTATCCGCAAAGTAAAGCCCGACCGATCGTGAAATGAAAACCACAGTGAAAATCCGATGAAGCTTTGCACAAACGTTTTGGTCTGTGTCTCTAGCATGCCCGTCAATGGCGCCATTTCTTTTTTTTTTCAGTTCTGAGCCCACAGTGAGCACCTAAAGATGCCTAGAAAATAATGTCTCCTGCCAAGTATGAAGCCCTGGTGAGAGATATCGCCGGATGTCATGCAGCCCACAGAACGTTACTGTCATGCGTTTCCTTCTTCATTAAAATTCTCGGCCGCTCTCTGCAGGGGCAATGAATGAAAATACGCGGCAGCGTTTTGGATGGAAAATGTTTCATCATCCACAATACAACCCGTAATTGATTCCCCTGAATTTCATTACGGGTAACACGAACAGCTGGCTATAAAGACAATATTTTGGCACAGAAAACGAGCTGCAGACCAGCGTAGAGAATTGGCGGAAAGCAATAGTGGCTGCCTTCTCTAGCGAGGTTATTGGAAAGTTGGTACAACACTACGACAGCTGTCTAAGTCCGAGTGGCGACTATGTAGAGAAGTATTTTGAAGGTGTAGCGAAGAGTTGCAAATAAACTGTTTTTGACTTTCACTGTGGTTTCCATTTCGCGACCGATGAGACCTTTCTTTCCCAATAGTCCACTCCGAGCTGGTCGAAGTGGCCGTACGGTTCTATGCGCTGCAGTCTGGAACCGCGAGACCGCTACTGTCGCAGGTTCGTATCCTGCCTCGGGCATGGGTGTGTGTGATGTCCTTAGGTTAGTTAGGTTTAACTAGTTCTGAGTTGTAGGGGACTAATGACCTCAGAAGTTGAGTCTCATAGTGCTCTGAACCATTTAGTCCATTCAGAAGAATTCTCGATGGATTGATGGCCACAAACGAACCGGCTTTGTCAAATTTATCAGTCACTCACGACAGTCGACTTATTCAGTGCATTACGTTGACCAAGTACTCCACGGAACTTGCAGACAGCATCGGCACATCATTCACCACATTTGTAATATGTCTTCACAATGACAACACACAGTTCCGCTGTGAAGCGCTCCATTATTATACGAACAGTATATCGTGGCGGTCGGCCGCGACCGTAACGAACGATAACTTATACTGCCCCAGGGGAGAGGTGCGGTGAGGGGGAACAAGCCCCGCCTCCCTCCTGCAGGGCTGCCATCCTACTTCCGAGTTCTGTGCTTCCGCGAAATTAGAACTGTCATAACGGTTGTAGGGATCGCTGATTCCTTTTTGTTGTTGTGAGTGTAGCATTCGAATTCCTTTGTGCACCCGCATTAGCCTCTTACTCATTTCAAAATAAGAAAAACATGCAATCCATAAGTCAAACCAAACTGGACTACACAAAGCATTTGGAAATGGTTACGGCGCAACTGTTTGCTGTGTTGTATTTCAGGCTCGACCTCTACTTGTATCTTACCCAACCATAGTTCAAAACATTCCCCACCTAAAACTGCCACGGTATAGTGTCTAAATAGTAGTAAACCACAAAACTGTCCGCCCCCGGTAGCTGAGTGGTCAGCCCGACAGACTGTCAATCCTAAGGACCCGGGTTCGATTCCTGGCTGGGTCGAAGATTTTCTCCGCTCTGGGACTAGGTGTTGTGTTCTAATCACCATCATTTCATCCCCATCGACGCGCAAGTCGCCGAAGTGTCGTCAAATCGAAATACTTGCACCAGGCGAGCGGTCTACCCGACGGGAGGCCCTCGTCACACGACATTATTACCGCAAAGACGTCAGATTAAAATCATGCACCGTTCAGGGCTGCCGACTTACTACAACAGAAATGGCAGGCATTCTAAAAGTTCCCTTCTTTTAGAACGTTAAAGTCCTTGTCGGCGCCGGTAGTAAGTAGGCAGCGACAGCACGACTGAGAATCTCGCGCTGCCTGTTGAGTGAAGAAGAGGCGCGGCAGTGAGAGAGGTTATCTCGTCGGAGCAAGGAGGGGCTTTCATTAGCGCAATTTAGCCGGCGCGCCTCACAGCCAGCCCGTGGAAATAACGGCCGAGTTTCTCCCCTCTGCCGGCCGAGTATTAAATTAATAAGGCGACGAGGCGGGCAGCCGCCGCCACCCCTCCCCCTCCCCAACCCCTACCCCTACCCCCCCCCCCCCTCTTCTTCTGCTTCTGCTGCACCTCTCCCAGAGGTGGAGTCTCTTCATAAGACCGGCACATCACTGGTGGACAAGCGCCACTCTTCTACGACCCGCTGAGAAACTTCCGTCACAATCTCTTCCACACGTGCTAAATCCGCTTCAACGTATGGTGTTGGTCAGTAGCCGTCGTTCCTTCGTGTTGCAGCAACATGGTCTTTAACGAAGCGGGCACGAACAAAACGTCCGCGTGGATTAATAGTCTAAGAGAAAAAAGTGTACAAATCTGGCCATTAAAACTGAAACGCCATAAAAGCGGCACCATGAAAAACTCAAATGTGCAAGCTACGTGCTCGGCTACGCTAATGAAGAGCAGTTCACCTAGGACTTGGTAGCAGTAACGCCCTCCTCATTCTGCATTTCTTTTTTCTTCCTCTTTTGAGTCATCACTCTTCTCACTTGTTTGATACCCCCTGCCAACCTTTTTTTTCTCAGACTTACAACATACGTCCTCCATTAGTTGCTGGAGGTATCCCAATCTCTGTCTTCCTCTGCAGTTTCTACCCTGTACAGCTTCCCATAGTACGATGGAAGCTAATCCATGACGTATCAACAGATGTCCTGTCATTCTGTCTCTTCTTCTTGTTAGTTCTTCCCATATATTCCTTTGCTGTCCGATTCTGCAGAGAACCTCTTCATTTCTTACATTAAAAGTTCACCTAATTTTCTACGTTCTGGGTGTGTAGAACCACATCTCAGATCCTTCTATTCTCTACTGTTCCGGGTTTCCACAGTCCATGTCTCACTGTCATAAAATGCTGCGTTCCAAACGTAAGTTTTCAGAAATTTCTTCCTCAAATTTAAGACCTATGTTTGATACTAGTAGACTTTTCTTGGTCAGGAATGCCCTTTTTGCGAGTGCTAGTCTTCTTTTGATGTCCTCCTTGCTCCGTCCATCATGCGTTATTTTACTACCTAGGGATCATAATTCCTTAACTTCATCTACGTCGTGATCACCAACTATGATGTTAAGTTTCTCTCTGTTCTCATTTCTGCTACTGCTCAACACTTTCGTCTTATTTCGATTTATTCTGAAACTATGTTCCATACTCATTAGACTGTTTATTCCATTCTTTACTTTCACTGAGGCCCGAAACGTCAGCAGCGAATCTTATCATTGATATCCTTTCACCTTGAATTTTAATCCCTCTCTCGAACCTTTCTTTTATTCCCGCCATTGCTACTTCGAATTATAGACTGAATAGCTGCGGCAAAAGTCCACATCCCTGTCTTACGCAATGTTTAATCCGTGAACTTCGTTCTTAGTCTTACAATCTTACTGTTCACTCTTGTTCTTTTACATATTGTATATTAATAGACTTTCCTTATAGCTTACCCACATATTTCCAGAATTCGAACATCTTGCACCATCTGACATTGTCGAACGCTTTTTCCAGGTCGATAAATGCAATGAACATGTCTTGGTGTTTCTCTAGTCTTACTTCCATTACCAACCGCAATGTCAGAATTGCATCTCTGGTGCCTCTACCTTCCCTCAAATCGGGGCAAGATCTGATATTAAAGATTACTTTAATGCAGAAAAATTATTAAAACAGTACATGTCTTCGGAAGATATGAAATAGGTGGAATGCTTGAACGCAGTCTGTTAACTTCTAAACAATCTGTAAAATCACCAACTTTCCTGGCTAAAATGTATCACTCATTGTAATTGTATCTCAGATAATATGGATCGACACTACAATGTTTTATATAGAATTGCAGAAGGGTATAATGTAACTTTTACGTAATATAACTAACACGACGTGCAGTCATACACCAGGCACAATGAACACTATACAAATAATTAAAATTCTCACGACTAACCTCTCTGACATAGCTCGTATTCTCAAAAATAAGTTTGCAGGGACCGTACCATCAAAATGGAATAGCTGTATGGTTGACCACAACACACAAAGAAAGCTGCACAAATAAACTAACATTCCCCCAGAAACTGCTTCGCGAAAGATTCTGAATTTAATTTACTTTTAATGAAACGTGATAACAACAAAATATAATCCTAGACTAAATAAGATCACGTAAGACAAAAGTTGCAAACTTGGTCTCAGTCACAAATCATGAAAGAAACAATGAAATTAAATAAAATTGCCCCTCAAAATTACTGTAGTTGTGACTATTGGCTTTAACTGAGTTTACAACTCGATGGAAGAGACACACCATTACAGTTTAACCACACTTAAGAAAGCATGCAACAAATGGCGCCAACATGTGCCCAAGTACATTTTCATGCAACGAAAAGGCTTAAAATTATTTAACTAATGTACCAACATTATATTGTTACAGCAACAGGAAAACATTTTGTTGTGGTTGGCAGGAGACCGTGTTACTACAGGAGGCCGAAATGGACGCGTTTTAGCTCACGCAGGCTGGCGTGAGGTCTGGAACATGACAATGGAATTAGAATTGAGAAAAACGGACGTAGCTGGTGGAATACTTAACTTTAATCCATCAATGACTAACGTCGGTCTTGACGGTACTTGATTCATAATATAAATAGAAACTGATAATGGCGCCTAGCTAGGTAGTAGCAAATAACGTAAATGAAGGCTATGCTACTATCGTCTCTGCAAACGAGAGTGTATGTAGGCAGTGAACCATCGCTAGCAAAGTCGGCTGTACAACTGGGGCGAGTGCTAGGAAGTCTCTCTAGACCTGCCGTGTGGCGGCGCTCGGTCTGCAATCACTGAGAGTGGCGACACGCGGGTTCGACGTATACTACCGGACCGCAGCCGATTTAAAGGCTACCACCTAGCGAGTGTGGTGTCTGGCGGTGACACCACACATTTTATATAAATGAAAAAGAAATAAACACTTCTAGCAAAAGGAACAACGGCGAGAACTGAAGCCCCACACTGTACATCCCCTCAAGACTAAATCTCTACTTTCTACTACTTATTCCAACAAAGTCATGATCATTAACCCGAATTTAAACGTTTCTCAGAACAAAATCTGTATTGGTTGCGAAATTATTTAACGTGAATAACGCGTTTCATCCTTTTGGGGCATGATCAGATTGTCTGCAAAGACAAGAAACCAGTCCATTGGATACAATATACATGACAGACTGGCAGAAGGTTCAAGACCAGGTTCAGGGAGCACTTGTTGGCTAAGGAAGGTCAGACAAAGCAAAATTCCGCGTTTGCTGAGCATCTAAAGTCTACCAATTCCCCCACACTAGAAAACCTAAGGATACTACATCTTGCTCAGAAGGGAAAAACTTGCATCTATTAGAGGAACTGGAAACTGTTAAACATCTCGATGCAGACGAAGATAGGTAGCTGAACGATCAACCGATCAGCAGTAATCAAATATATTATGATACAATGTTACCAGTGTTCCGAATGTCGCTGCAGTGATTATTTTATGTCGAGAGCATCAATCTCAATTTGTTGGTTTTTGTGTGGCAAACTGGGGAGATCATGTTTAAAAGGGAGCTGGCTTTACCTCTTTACATATTATAACTTATGTTTTCTTGTTTTAACTGCTAAGTATATTTTTGTCTCTTGTTTGCGATGCTTAATACTGGCCCCGAAGCTGGTATACTGAAGTTTTATCGATTCAGAATGCGTACACTATGAATGTACTCCAAAATTTAGCTGTTTTACTCCGTGTGACGGAGTTTTAATGGCATATTTTGATTCGTTGTTTTTCGTGTAATCATCTTATCTATTCTTTGTGCTTCGTATGGGGATACTCCTATTTTATTTTTGCATTTTATGTGTCTGCACTGGTTTGCTTATATGCATTTTAATTACTAGTTTTACGCACTTTTGTTTTTCGAAAATGTGCCTCGAACCGGTCATGCGCACCACCTGTGTACTTCTCGCCGCACTATAGGCAGTACCTGTATCTCAATTTGTCATAGTAATGTTTCTATGCACTCCAATACACACATTGTGTCGTGTGCGGCTCTTACCACGGTGTGACCCTGTGTTATACTGCCAAGGCGGAGCCGGCTCGTATGCTTCAATAAGCGTAGAAAACTTTTGCGGCACGTATTTCTATTCTTTCCTTGTTATTCTTGCTGTTTCTCTCCTTTCACTAGGTCCACTGCATGGTTTAGATGTTTCATAAGGAATGAATTATGTACCCAGTTGCCTTGGTGTCTATTTTATATTATGTGTTGTTTTATGACTGATGGGTCACGTATCCAGCTACTTTTACGTATGTTTTTATTACTTTTAGTTCACTTTGTGTGCGTAGCCGTGCAAGATAGGACCACGCGCTTTTCCTCCTTAGTTATTGGTTTCTTGTTCTTGTACACAATCTGATGATGCCCCAGAAGGATGAACCGCGTCATTGATATTATATTATTTCGCAACCCAGACAGTTTTTGTTCTAAAACACTTTTAAACCGGTTGCTGTAACAGCTTGCCACGATGTAATGGGAATTTTTTTTTACTGAAATTAAAAGTTTCATTGGCAAAAATAAGCTTAAAACCCACATCATTCGCGTTCTTCACTGCGAAATAGTACGTTCTAATACCTTCCTTTGTGACCCAGATATGAAGAACTGCACCCATCTGCGTCCGCTAATCCTCCAGGTCCCGTTAGGCTAGGACGTAGCGTGCTCCCCGACAACGGCTGTCCAGTCCACACTTTGGCGGTGGGGGTACGACGACCTCTCATTCTGCCAGCTGGGTTATCTTTGGTGGCACCTTCCCTTTCCTGATTTTATCCCAGCAGGTTAAGTCGGTATTGCCTCTACACTGCTGTGTCTACCTCTGGTCCGCCCTCATCCCGCTAAATTCACTCTCACACGGTCACTCATACAAGGATGGAGATGGAGAAAAGGGAATGTGGAACGTAACACAAAATAAATAAGAGAGTCCAACTTTTCTTTCGCCAGGCGAAGTATATCAATGAAAAGTACTAAATGGTTATTGATAGCACATTTTTCGATATCATAACTATTATTACTCGAAAGTAACGATAAGAAGTGAAACAAAAGCAACACTTCAGTGTGACAGGTTTGATTTCCTGTTGGTAGGTGCCATTGTACCGAGGAAAAACAAAGTGCATGTAGGAGTAGACATCATCGCCAAGGGTAAATGAATACTTGTGTTGATAGATTGTGCCTTCCAGAATGACGAGATCACTCAATGAATGGCACGAAAATGTTCCTCAGACCATAGCGCTTCTTCCTCTGAGCTGGACCCTTCCGAAGATTGTTGAAAAATTGTCATCTGTCCGATGTAGCATAAAACGTGATTCCTGTGAAAGAGCCATCTTTTGCCACAGAGTGGACGTCCAGTTGTGGTAGTGGCGTGAAAATTCCAGTCTTCGTCGCCGATGAGTAGCACCCAGCAAGGGTGCATGTTCCAGACAGCTGCTGCGGAGGCCCACAGGCAGCAACGGTGAGGAGACACTTTTGGTAGCTCCGGTCAGTTCCTCTATCGTTGCACGTCTATTCGCCCTGTGCACATCACAGACGCCGTTCATCCTTGTCATCTACGGCCCGTGGAGCACCACGGTTAGCCGACCGGGGTGGCCGAGCGGTTCTAGGCGCTACAGTCTGGAACCGCGCGACCGATACGGTCGCAGGCTCGAATCCTGCCTCGGGCATGGATGTGTGTGATGTCCTTAGGTTAGTTAGGTTTAAGTAGTTCTAAGTTCTAGGGGACTGATGACCTTAGAACTTAAGTCCCATAGTGCTCAGAGCCATTTGAACCAAAGCACCACGGTAACCTCGTTACCGGTTTAGGACAGAGTCATTTTGACATGCACGGAATACTTTAACCACAGCGGCAAGGAAACGATTTACAAATTTTGCCGTTTCAGAAATGTTTCCACGGTTTGGGAAAGGTTTGAAATTATGCTTAATGTTTGATGGAAGTTGCTAAGTGCTATCATTCTCAAATACTGCACGAATGTAATCTGGGTAACTGTGCACTGCCTCGAGAAAAAGAGACAGGTTGTAACTGTAACGCTTGTCTTATTGAGTTAAACTTTTGACACAAGATTATAACTTTCAATGAGTACATTATGACGGCATTTTAAATGATTAGATTCGGTCAATAGTTATGCGCAATACTGAAAATCTAATGTTTGTGACCGCAGGAAGCCGTTAGATAGGAAAGCTGCTACTGAAATTATGTGCCGGGATAGCGGCTCTGTGATACAGATATGAATTTTACCTCGGTGACGCGTGACCGTAACGCTAACAGTTCTAAACTAGTACGATGCAGTTCTCAAAAAACCTGATAAACGACCTTTTAAGAACTGGAATACTTGCAAGCTATGTTAGGTACAAAACATTTTGAACAGTTTCAAAGAATACCCATACCTGAGTGTGGTGCATAAACGGCTTGTAATTGTGAGGTCGAAAGTTCGATTCTCGGTAGTTCTAACTGTTTTCACTTTTATTTACATTCTTTATTTATTATCAAATGGGAATCTTAACTAATAAACAATGAAACACATATCTTCTAATAAAAGTAATATGTTTTTATTTTCAGTAACTAAAAGCATAAAAATTTGCAACAGACATGTGAAACGTCTTATTAGCAGATGAAAAAGAATTACACACAACTAGCTGTTGGCTTCGGCTGCATTTGCGTATCAGAAGTTTTGTTCCGATGGGTATTCGTAAATAAGCTAATGTACATGTAATAATGTCAGCAGCCCTCATATGTTTGCCTGTTTGGGTAACCATAGATCAGGACCTGCACTCCCTCCCCACACCTCGCCCGGTCCAACACTACGGGCACACAGTACGCGCAGGATCGCTTTCGAGCAGTTTGTGTGTGTGTGTGTGTGTGTGTGTGTGTGTGTGTGTGTGTGTGTGTGTGGAGTGGAGTGGCGTGGGCACGTACACGTCGTACAACATGTACATTATGCAACAAATTTAATAATTTTTAACATAGTTTATGTTCAGTGATGCAAAAAGAGATGTTCCATTCCTTAGCAAACCATCTTAAGGACCGATTTTTTCTTCCTTTCTAAAGTAGTCCGCGCTGTTCCTCAGGGTCTCTCCCGTCTCCATACCACATTTAATCAAGATCAGTTCAACGGTTCAGTCGTGAAAACCTAAACCTTACGGAGTCTTCCGCATTTAATAACAGCAGTATGGATTTAATAAGCTGATAATTGCATAAGCATTGTAATCCACCCGTTACCCGTGGCTGCACTCGTATATCAGTAAAATGAAATGTAATGTGCTTTTGGCTTTCATTGGGATATTACGCCGCTCAGTGAAAGTCTTTTTATTTGATGCCACTTCATCGATGTGCACATGTATAATTATAAAAGTATGAGGACTTTTGTGATGCCTAGCTTTCACTGTAGTCTTGTACTACAGGAAGCGAGAAGAGGACGCTGATTGGTGGCCGGTATCCTCTTACTATAACACAAACTGCACACATATATGTAACTCAAGATAGTCCAGGAGTTGTGGTACAAGCTCTCCCGAAGTAGACCACTTTAGCCTCACTGCTGGTGAAGTACAAGTCTGCTATGTACGCTGGATGACTGGAAATGACAGGGTGCGATGGAGATCTAAATACTGGCGGACGAGAGGGCATTGGTAGCACGTTTCCTGCGAGTCTGTCTTTGGTCTCTATCGATCTTCTCGCAACCTCTTTGCCGCCTGGTGTGCTGGCGCCAGTTTACACCAGCGCATGGACGAGAACCGAACCTCGCATCCTGTGATCGAGGGTCAGTAACACCAAACACAAGGCCAGGAGCTCTTTCTGAATATCAGCGCTTTTGATATGATGAATGATGGTGATGGTAATAAAATAAAATGTGGGCTTTCTAAAATTATTAAATAGTGTTACATTGAAGAAGAAAGAACATAAACAATTTGTAGTTCGGTGCAGTACAAATTTGGTAATATTTGTACATGCAGTAACGTCAGCTGCCACCATCATTTGCCGCTACCAAAGGGCAGATTAAAAGACGGGGGGGGGGGGGCGGAGGGGACTTACGTCCCCTCCCCTTCCGCCCTCGAGAGGTGAAACTAAATTAAAATCAAATGGTAATTTTCGTAATCTGGGCCAAAGTTAAGCACGATAGAATCTTGGTTAGTGGATTTAGTCATTTATTTCAGCATACCTCAAATCATCTTATTTTGTGTGCCTGAAAGAATGTACTACCTGTGTCACTGTCCTGTTCGAATTGTGGGCACCAAATATTAGCAGGGCTTCCCAATCTGCCAAAGCAGAACGCGCTTGACGTTTCCCTTAGGGCATTATCTGCTTAGCCCCAAATTGTTGTCATTGCTACTATTGTTAGACTCCTTGCCCAGAAGTCAGGACGGCCAGAGTGGCCGTGCGGTTCTAGGCGCTTCAGTCTGGAACCGAGCGACCGCTACGGCCGTAGATCGTAATCCTGCCTCGGGCATGGATGTGTGTGATGTCCTTAGGTTAGTTAGGTTTAATTAGTTCTAAGTTCTAGGCGACTGATGACCTCAGAAGTTAAGTCGCATAGTGCTCAGAGCCATTTGAACCATTTGAGCCAGAATTCCGGAGCATGTCCAAACAGTTCGGGCGCCTTCACGTGACGCCAGCGGGAAGTGCTTTTCTGCAGCGTCTGAACCTTCACACAACGGGTCGTGGTACGCCGCCGTCGAAAACAGTTGCTGCTGTTGCGATCAGCGTTTGATACTACCGCGAGGAGCATTGTAGGTGCAGTTACTGCTACTGGTACGCTGATGACGCGTGCCGACGTTTCATAGGCGGCGATGAGAGGCTTTGTCGGTCAAATACGCCACGGACTGGTCTCATGTCAATGCCCCTGTTGCAAACAACGATCCGCCAGCAGTAGCGTAGTGTGAAGGGGACGTTCGCTTGGCAGTGCAGTTTTTCAGATTCGTGCGACATCAAACGGGTTTCAAAAATAACGTCTTTCTTCACCAAAAAACAAAAGACAACATGTAAGTGCTCCTTGCGTATTACATTGACCAGTGCTTTTTGTTCTTACGTTAGTTAATTTCGGAATTAATGTTACTAAAGCAACATTAAAATGAGATTACTCAAAAAATTTTACGCCTTCTCGTACATAGTGGATTGTTTTTGATGCTGTGACTGTTAAGTTAAATTAGAAAATACAGACGATTTCTATATCAGTCATCTGACTTGATAAGCACAAAGCATTTTGTTGTTCACCCATCGTCTTCAGGTGGTAAACTGATCAAATTACTTGATGAAATTAATTACTTTTCTATATTTACGTAGGCAGTGAAAAGTGAGTTTTCATGGATAGACGCATTCAAAATGTTCAAATGTGTGTGAAATCTTATGGGACTTAACTGCTAAGGTCATCAGTCCCTAAGCTTACACACTAAATAACCTAAATTATCCTAAGGACAAACACACACACCCATGCCCAAGGGAGGACTTCAATCTCCGCCGGGACCATCCGCACAGTCCATGACTGCAGCGCCTAAGACCGCTCGGCTAATCCCGCGCGGCGATAGACGCACTTGTTAGTGTAATGAACCCTCTTGAGTGAGTGATAGTTCATATTTTCTTGGATTTTTCTGAACGACTACACCTGGATCAGAATAAAAATGTGAATGATAATGAAGCTATTGTTCCATATTTTTAAGTGTCAAATCAGCTTAAAACAATAGTTTTTGAGCGGTTTTTCCCTTGACTTTCAAGGGGAGAACCCCTGAGTCGTCTTTCTCTTGTAGCCAACCCCCCTCCCGAAAACGTCGTTAATCCGCCCCAGCCGTTACCTGAGGCTGTGCTTACACATCGTAATCAAATGTAGTCTCCTACATTCTGGAGGTGGCAGGGGTAAAATACAGGGCTATTTACAATTTGTACAGAAACCACATGGCAGTTATAAGAGTCGAGGGACATGAAAGGGGCGCAGTGGTTGGGAAGGGAGTGAGACAGGGTTGTAGCCTCTCCCCAATGTTATTCAATGTGAATATTGAGCAAACACTGAAGGAAACAAAAGAAAAATTCGGAGTAGGTATTAAAATCCATGGAGAAGAATTAAAAACTTTGAGGTTCGCCGATGACATTGTAATTCTGCCAGAAAGAGCAAAGGACTTGGAAGAACAGTTGAACGGAATGGACAGTGTCTTGAAAGGTAGGGTATAAGATGAACATCAAAAAAAGCAAAACGAGGATAACGGAATGTAGTCGAATTAAGTCGAGTGATGCTGAGGGAATTAGATTAGGAAATGAGACACTTAAAGTAGTAAAGGAGTTTTGCTATTTGGGGAGCAAAATAACTGATGATGGTGGAAGTAGAGAGGATATAAAATGTAGACTGGCAATGGCAAGGAAAGCTTTTCTGAAGAAGAGAAATTTGTTAACATCGAGTATAGATTTAAGTGTCAGGAAGTCGTTTCTGAAAGTGTTTGTATGGAGTCTAGTCATGTATGGAAGTGAAACATGGACCATAACTAGTTTGGACAAGAAGAGAATAGAAGCTTTCGAAATGTGCTGCTACAGAAGAATACTGAAGATTAGATGGGTAGAACATATAACTAATGAGGAGGTATTGAATAGGATTGAGAAGTTTGTGGCACAACTTCACCAGAAGAAGGGTTCGGTTGGTAGGACATGTTCTGAGGCATCAAGGGATCACCAATTTAGTATTGGAGGGCAGCGTGGAGGGTAAAAATCGTAGAGGGGGACCAAGAGATGAATACATTAAACAGATACAGAAGGATGTAGGTTGCAGTAGGTACTGTGATGAAGAAGCTTGCATAGGATAGAGTAGCATGGAGGGCTGCATCAAACCAGTCTTAGAGCTGAAGACCACAACAACAACAACAACAATATTCTACAGCCTCGATCTATGACTTTCAGGACGTCATTTGAGAAAAGTGCAACTTGTGTCTGACATGATGTTTGTCTTTTCTTAACCAGGTGTACATCATCTCATGGAGATACGAGATCTGAATAAAATCTGGGAGGACTGTAGCCTCGGCGAGCTTCCCTGTCCGCGGGCTGAGCCGGCCCCTCTACCTGTTGCTGGCCCAGAGCGCTGCCGGGCTGCCCTGGTGACGGGCCATTGTGCCGCAGATTAATTGGGCGGCGCGGCGGGCCCGCGGCGTCGACAATCGATACATCGACCCGCGCGGCCGCCGCCGCTGCTGAGCCTACCACGGCCGCCTCCCCTCTGTCCTGCAGTGCTACCAGCCGAGCGCCACGCATTTGTCTTACATATCGCGTTACTCTCATCAGTATGGGATCCATGTCAGATTCTATACGAAATGGCAGCTGGGTTAGCTCTAATTTTAACCATACGGGCAATGGCGGCTCGTGAATATACATTCTGGGAGTTCCAAATTTTTAGATTCAGTAAATTTGAGAGTGTGAAATTGATAGCATCTGCCCAGTAATAATAATAATAATAATAATAATAATAATAAGATGCATAACGTGTCTGACAAAAGAAATAATTGTTGTTGTGGAATTTTGTATTTTTTTACATAACTACGTTTAGGCGATAACGAAATAATGTGTATGCTTTCTCAACTCTCCGTTTCGCATTTTTGTACAAGTGGGAGTTTTCATGCTTTTCCATTTTTTTTGGGCAAATGTACAAAATCCCTAACAGATGTATTAGTTCACGAATTTACTTCCCGGCTGAAATTCGGATATTCTTACGCTGCACCCACAAAACAACGTACACTTAATTGTTAAATGTTCGCTTGTAATCAGGCTTATTTAATTTCGTCTCTCTCTCAGCCAAAGGATCTGTTCTCGGAGACTCTAGTTGCTTTGCGGTAACTTTTTCTGGTAAGTTACTCTTCTGTTCATGAGATTTTCACTTTGCAGCGGAGTGTGCGCTGATATGAAACTTCCTGGCAGATATATAGCTTTAATCTGCCAGGAACTTTCATATCAGAGAGACTCGAATTCCGGACCTCTGCCTTTCACGGGCAAGTGCTCTACCGACTGATCTACCAGCACGACTCACGACCTGGCCTCACAGCTTCATTTTTCTATTAGAATTTGAAACAGATTCAACATAGTTCCTGTTTACACTGCACATGAAAGCCGATTACCGCACAGTAAACAACAAACTACAAACACAAACTGCCGTTTGTCAAAATGAATAATCTCAAATAGTAATGTCTACCAACACGGTCACTTGACTAGAATACAGATGAGGCGCTGAGATCCATAAGGGTCTAAAGCACAGCGTCGTCGATCTCACATGTAAGTGGATATCAGAGGAAACCGTGATACAGCTTTTTTGTGAATTTTCATGTACATAGTGTGGGCTTACAGCACAGATAAACCTGACTCCCAACAACATCAACAGATTTCAGAAGCATGAATAAATGCTAGAATCTCACAATCGACGGTAATGTGCTTCAGGTCGTTATTGTATGAAAAAATTCATAACTTAATATAATACAAATCATTCAGAAACCGACAAAATTGGTTTATTGTCAGTCCAACTGATCGTGTACATACGTCCGATCTAATTTTACTACAGTACATAGTGAGTGAATTAGCGTATCTGAGGTTGTGCTATCGCAGTGTAATAAAAACAGTCACGACACTCTCAGTTGCGAAAGTTGTTACCGTTTGATAGCTGGAGCGCTACTAGCGTTCGAAGCGATGAGAAAGCAGACAGTCACTTACGTCGTAAGGATAATTGCAGATTATGCTATTACTCATAATGCTACTGTCTGAGAAACGGCTGCAGAAACATTCAACAAGATCTTGATAAAGTTCAAATGGCTCTGAGCACTATGGGACTTAACTTCTGAGGTCATCAGTCCCCTACAACTTAGAACTACTTAAACCTAATCCTAAGGACATCACAGACATCCATGCCCGAGGCAGGATTCGAACCTGCGACCGTAGTGGTCGCGCGGTTACAGACTGTAGCGCCTAGAACAGCTCGGTCACTCCTGCCGCCTGATAAAGTTTCTAACCGGTACAAAACTTGGTACTTTACATTAAATATACCGAAGTTTAAAATTCTGGACTTCAAAATAATGAAAAATTACGTAATATCACATGAATACGTTATTTATAATTTACAATTAGAATCGGTCGGCGACACACATTCCTGGATAAGACAGTATGGAGCAATCGCTTAGGCTCAGTTGTACGGAAAGCAGTTGGCAGGCATCGGTTCGTTGACAGGACATTGGAAGGACGTGGCCAGACTACAAAGGAAACTGCTTACAAATGACTTGAGTGTGACGTCTTAGATTACTGCCACAGTGTGCACGACCCATACCAGACGGGACCAAGTGAAGTGGGGATTTCAGACACATACAAAGAATGGTCACATGCTTTTTGACTCACAGAATGTCAAAAACCTGAACTGGTAGACTGCGTAATGATCCTACAAAAGCCATACCAAATTTCAGGTGTCAGTACGACGTGAAGCATGTAGAGATACTCTTCGTCTCTCTATGTATCATAGCGTGAAGAAATAATTCGACTAATTAGTACAGCAGCCTTTAAGGAGCCATTCTTCCCGCGTTCCACACGCGATTGTAACCTGAAGACACATGCGCTACCACGCTGAGTACCGTACGTAATTAACATGACTGTCTTTTGGCGTACGTACGTTGATGTAAGTGTAGAACAACATTACCGTTCTCGTACTTAAATTTATGGTAGCGTTTCCATTTTGTAGCGTCAAAGTTATCCAGACTCAAACTGCATGTTTTGATGTACATAAAACGAATAGAACTTTTTATATTGTTCCCATTTATTTTTACTTACTTCCGTAAGTCAAATAAAATTTTAATGAGGGAAGATCCTCCAGCAGTCAAACTGACCTAAAGTACTCACCGATGACTAGCGTATTAATATTATTGGCTACTTTTCCACTGATTAAAAAGAATTACATTCTCATAAGACAGTAAGATTCAACATATTATTCTTGCAGAAAATAGTACCAATCTTGATGCCTGTATTGGAAACCACCAGTTGGTCTCGAATAGCCATCAACTCTAGCAAAAGCCTATTGAAAACGCAAACAGAAGATGCATCCCGTCTTTGTTAAACAGTTCGTAAATACACAGTCCACTCACATTAAAGTGACCATCGCCTATGTTCTGGCCGGCCATAGTGGCCGAGCAGTTCTAGGCGCTTCATTCTGGAACCGCGCGACCGTTACGGTCGCAGGTTCAAATCCTGCCTCGGGCATGGATGTGTGTGATGTCCTTGGGTTAGTTAGGTTTAAGTAGTTCTAACAAGGGGAAGGCCTCAGACACGGCCACCCGATTCGGCTCAAATTTCGCAGGCCGCTTGTGTACAACCTAAAACGAAGGAATCTAAGATATTTCGGGTCAACAGCCCCGCGTTTTTGAGAAATTCACCCCTGCAGTTTATGACAAGCAATCGACTCAGAATTGGCAGGATCGATGGATAGTTGTAAATAGAGCATTTCATCAGGTATGGGGTCCGAAAACGCATCGAGGTAAGAAGCTTTTACAACTGTCACTTCTGTACCCACATGTTGTTGTTGTTGTTGTTGTTGTGGTCTTCAGTTCTAAGACTGGTTTGATGCAGCTCTCCATGCTACTCTATCCTGTGCAAGCTTCTTCATCTCACAGTACCTACTGCAACCTACATCCTTCTGAATCTGCTAAGTGTATTCATCTCTTGGTCTCCCTCTACGATTTTTACCTTCCACGCTGCCCTCCAATACTAAATTGGCGATCCCTTGATGCCTCAGAACATGTCCAACCAACCGCTCCCTTCTTCTAGTCAAGTTGTACCACAAACTTCTCTTCTCCCCAATCCTATTCAATACTTCCTCATTAGTTATGTGATCTACCAATCTAATCTTCAGCATTCTTCTGTAACACCACATTTCGAAAGCTTCTTTTCTCTTCTTGTCCAAACTATTTATCGTCCATGTTTGACTTCTATACAAGGCTGCACTCCATACAAATACTTTGAGAAATGACTTCCTAACACTTAAATCTATACTCGATGTTAACAAATTTCTCTTCTTCAGAAACACTTTCCTTGCCGTTGCCAGTCTACATTTTATATCCTCTCTACTTCGAACATCATCAGTTATTTTGCTCTCAAAATAGCAAAACACATTTACTACTTTAAGTGTTTCATTTCCTAACTTAATTCCCTCAGCTACACCCGACTTAATTCGACTACATTCCATTATTCTCGTTTTGCTTTTGTTGATGATCATCTTATATCCTCCTTTCAAGACACTGTCCATTCCATTCAACTGCTCTTCCAAGTCCTTTGCTGTCTCTGACAGAATTACAATGTCATCGGCGAACCTCAAAGTTTTTATTTCTTCTCCATGGACTTTAATACCTACTCCGAATTTTTCTTTTCTTTTCTTTACTGCTTGCTCAATATACAGATTGAATAACATCGGAGAGAGGCTACAATCCTGTCTTACTCCCTTCCCAACCACTGCTTCCCTTTCGTGTCCCTCGACTCTTATAACTGCCATCTGGTTTCTGTACAAATTGTAAATAGCCATTTCGCTCCCCGTATTTTACCCCTGCCATCTTCAGAATTTGAAAGAGAGCATTCCAGTCAACATTGTCAAAAGCTTTCTCTAATTTTACAAATGCTAGAAACGTAGGTTTGCCTTTCCTTAATCTTTCTTCTAAGATAAGTCGTAAGGTCAGTATTGCCTCACGTGTTCCAGTATTTCTACGGAATCCAAACTGATCTTCCCCGAGGTCGACTTCTACTAGTTTTTCCATTCGTCTGTAAAGAATTCGTGTTAGTATGTTGCTGTTGTGGCTTATTAAACTGGTTGTTCGGTAATTTTCACATCTTTCAACACATGCTTTCTTCGGGATTGGAATTATTATATTATTCTTGAAGTCTGAGGGTATTTCGCCTGTTTCATACATCTTGCTCACCAGATGGTAGAGTTTTCTCAGGACTGGCTCTCCCAAGGCCGTCAGTAGTTCCAATGGAATGTTGTCTACTCCCGGGCCCTTGTTTCGACTCAGGTCTTTCAGTGCTCTGTCAAACTCTTCACGCAGTATTGTATCCCCCATTTTATCTTCATCTACATCCTCTTCCATTTCCATAATATTGTCCTCAATTACATCGCACTTGTATAGACCCTCTATATACTCCTTCCACCTTTCTGCTTTCCCTTCTTTGCTTAGAACTGGGTTTCCATCTGACCTCTTGATGTTCATACATGTGGTCCCTTATCTCCAAAGGTCTCTTTAATTTTCCTATAGGCTGTATATATCTTACCCCTGGTGAGATAAGCCTCTACATCCTTACATTTGTCCTCTAGCCATCCCTGCTTAGCCGTTTTGCATTTCCTGTCGAACTCATTTTTGAGATGTTTGTATTCCTTTTGCCTGCTTCATTTACTGCATTTTTTAGTTTTCTCCTTTCATCAATTAAATTCAATATTTCTTCTGTTATCCAAGGATTTCTACTAGCCCTCGTCTTTTTACCTACTTGATCCTCTGCTGCCTTCATCACTTCATCCCTCAAAGCCACCCATTCTTCTTCTACTGTATTTCTTTCCCCCATTCCTGTCAATTGTTCCCTTATGCTCTCCCTGAAACTCTGTACAACCTCTGGTTCTATCAGTTTATCCAGGTCCCATCTCCTTAAATACCCACCTTTTTGCAGTTTCTTCAGTTTTAATCTACAGGTGATAACCAGTAGATTGTGGTCAGAGTCCACATCTGCCCCTGGAAATGTCTTACAGTTTAAAACCTGGTTCCTAAATCTCTTTCTTACTATTATATAATCTATCTGATACCTTTTAGTATCTCCACGATTCTTCCATGTATACAACATTCTTTTATGATTCTTAAATCAAGTGTTAACTATGATTAAGTTGTGCTCTGTGCAAAATTGTACCAGGCGGCTTGCTCTTTCATTTCTTAGCCCCAATCCATATTCACCTACTACGTTTCCTTCTCTCCCTTTTCCTACTCTCGAATTCCAGTCAGCCATGACTATTAAATTTTCGTCTCCCTTCGCTATCTGAATAATTTCTTTTATTTCATCATACATTTCTTCAATTTCTTCGTCATCTGCAGAGCTAGTCGGCATATAAACTTGTACTACTGTAGTAGGTGTGGGCTTCGTATCTATCTTGGTCACAATAATGCGTTTACTATGCTGTTTGTAGTAGCTTACCCGCATTCCTATTTTCCTATTCATTATTAAACCTACACTTGCATTACCCTATTTGATTTTGTGTTTATAACCCTGTAGTCACCTGACCAGAAGTCTTGTTCCTCCTGCCACCGAACTTCACTAATTCCCACTATATCTAACTTTAACCTATCCATTTCCCATTTTAAATTTTCTAACCTACCTGCCCGATTAAGGGATCTGACATTCCACGCTCCGATCCGTAGAACGCCAGTTTTCTTTCTCCTTATAACGACATCCTCTTGGGTAGTCCCTGCCCCGAGATCCAAATGGGGGACTATTTTACCTCCGGAATATTTTACCCAAGAGGACGCCATCATCATTTAATCATACAGTAACGCTGCATACCCTCGGGAAAAATTGCGGCCGTAGTTTCCCCTTGCTTTCAGCCGTTCGCAGCACCAGGCCAGCAAGGCCGTTTTGGTTATTGTTACAAGTCCAGGACAGTCAATCATCCAGACTGTTCCCCTTGCAACTACTGAAAAGGCTGCTGCCCCTCTTCAGGAATCACATGTTTGTCTGGCCTCTCAACAGATACCCCTCCGTTGTGGTTGTACCTAGGGTACGGCTATCTGTATCGCTGAGGCACGCAAGCCTCGCCACCAACGGCAAGGTCCATGGTTCATGGGGGATGTACCCACATGGTAAACGATTTTCGCCGATTGCGCCGCGGCCAAGGTAGCTGGCACGGTATTTCAGTGTGTTCGGTCTGCGGGTTAGCCACCCTCTGTAATGAAAAAACCGAGTGAATGGATCAATAATGAAGTTCAACGGGCGTCGGGGGACGTCCGTTACGTACAATTGCAACGAACAATAACTAACAAAATGAGGTTAGGGGTGATTTTCTCGAAATTGGTGGAGTGTTGACCCAAAATATCTTAGAGGCCTTCGTTTTAGGTTGTACACAAGCGACCTGCCAAATTTGAGCCGAATCGGTTGGCCGTGTCTGAGGCCTTCCCCTTGTACGTTCTAGGGGACTGATGACCTCAGTTGTAAGTTGGTTCAAATGGCTCTGAGCACTATGGGACTCAATTTCTGAGGTCATCAGTCCCCTTGAACTTAGAACTACTTAAACACACATCCATGCCCGAGGCAGGACTCAATGGCTCTGAGCACTATGGGACTCAATTTCTGAGGTCATCAGTCCCCTTGAACTTAGAACTACTTAAACACACATCCATGCCCGAGGCAGGACTCGAA
Source organism: Schistocerca gregaria (assembly GCF_023897955.1). Lineage (NCBI taxonomy): Eukaryota > Metazoa > Arthropoda > Insecta > Orthoptera > Acrididae > Schistocerca > Schistocerca gregaria. The sequence continues at coordinate 87,232,639 of NC_064923.1, forward strand.
CCTGCGACCGCAACAGTCGCGCGGTTCCAGACTGTAGCGCCTAGAACCGCTCGGCCACCCCGACCGGCAGATGTTAAGTCCCATAGTGCTCAGAACCATTTGAACCTATGTTCGACATTAGCGTGTATTAACCACGTACAGGCGGCAGCACTGGGCGTGGAGGGTATATAAACTGTCCCGAGGGACCCGGAGAAACAGTGCAGTCCTTTTCGTAATACGGAAAGGGAACGATTTTTACAAAAGGGCGTGATCATCTACTTTTGGCCCAAGGATGGAAGCATTTCCGAAACGGCTAAGGCTCTAAACCATTAGCATGTCGCAGTGGTTCAAGCAAACCAGGTATTGCAAAATGGCGCTGTAGAAAATTGGCGCCGAGGTAGCTGCGGCGCACCACTGGCCTTAGATGCTAGGGGTGTGGATGTGACGGGCGAATAGATGTGCAACTGTTGAGCAACTGACCACTCGGGTCAGCCAAGGGGCTACCAATAGTGTCTCCTCAATGACCAGCGAATTTTCCTGCCTACTGACCTCCGCAGCAGGCGTCTCATGCTGACGACGACGAAGGCTGGAATTTGCACGCCAGAACCGCGACTGGATGTCCACTGTGTCGGGACAAATGGCCTTTTGAGAGGAATCACGTTATTTGCTCCATCGCACAGGTGGCCGTTGGCGTGTACGGCGTGGTACATGTGAAAGCAAACATCCTGCAACAATCTTCTGAATGGTCGAGGCTGGAGGAAGGTGCAGTGTTGTGTAGGGAATGTTTTCATTGCATTCCCTGGGTGATCTCGTCGTTCTGGAAAACACAATGGATCAACACAAGTATTCATCTATCCTTGGGAACCATGTCCACCTGTACATACAGTTCGTTTTTCCTTGGTGCGATGACATCTACCAGCAGGACAATGCTACCTGTCACACGGCTCGCAGTCCGAAGAGCAGCAGGATGAATTTACCGTACTTACTTGTCCACCAGAGTTCCCGGATTAAAACCCAATCGAGAACCTACAGAACCTCCCCAATGGCACTCTATGCGCCATGGGTTCTCAACCGAGAAACATGGCGCAGCTGGGCACAGCACTGGAGTAGTCATGGCTCCACATCCCTTCTGGTATCTTCCAGAACCTCAATGACTCGCCTGCGCTGCAAAAGCTGGTTCAGGGTTTTGACAGGTGGTCATATTAATGTGACATAAACATCGTTCCCCCACATACTCCTATAAATAGTTGCTTTTGGTCCTTTTAACCAAATTATTGTTGTTGTTGTGGTCTTCAGTCCTGAGACTGGTTTGATGCAGCTCTCCATGCTACTCTATCCTGTGCAAGCTTCTTCATCTCCCAGTACCTACTGCAGCCTACATCCTTCTGAATCTGCTTAGTGTATTCATCTCTTCGTCTCCCTCTACGATTTTGCCCTCCACGGTGCCCTCCAATACTAAATTGGTGATCCCTTGATGCCTCAGAACATGTCCTACCAACCGCTCCCTTCTCCTTGTCAAGTTGTACCACAAACTCCTCTTCTCCCCAGTTCTATTCAATACCTCCTCATTAGTTATGTGATCTACCCATCTTATCTTCAGCATTCTACTGTAGCACCACGTTTCGAAAGCTTGTATTCTCTTCTTCTCTAAACTATTTATCGTCCATGTTTCACTTCCATACATGTCTACACTCCATACAAATACTTTCAGAAACGACTTCCTAACACAAATTAATACTCGATGTTAACAGATTTCTCTTCTTCAGAAAAGCTTTCCTTGTCATTGTCGTCTACATTTCATATCCTCTCTACTTCGACCATCATCAGTTATTTTGCTCCCCAAATAGCAAAACTCCTTTACTATGTGACAGAATTACAATGTCATCGGCGAACCACAACGTTTTTATTTCTTCTCCATGGATTTTAATACCTACTCCGAATTTTTCTTTCGTTTCCTTTACAGCTTGCTCAATATACAGATTGAATAACATCGAGGAGAGGCTACAACCCTGTCTCACTCTCTTCCCAACCACTGCTTCCCTTTCATGCCCCTCGACTCTTATAACTGCCATCTGGTTTCTGTACAAATTGTAAATAGCCTTTCGCTCCCCGTATTTTACCCTTCCACCTCTAGAATTTGAAAGAGGGTATTCCAGACAACATTGTCAAAAGCTTTCTCTAAGTCTACAAATGTTAGAAACGTAGGTTTGCCTTTCCTTAATCTTTCTTCTAAGATAAGTCGTGGGGTCAGTATTGCCTCACGTGTTCCAACATTTCTACGGAATCCAAACTGATCTTCCCCGAGTGTCGCTTCTACCAGTTTTTCCATTCGTCTGTAAAGAGTTCGCGTTAGTATTTTGCAGCTGTGACTTATTAAACTGATAGTTCGGTAATTTTCACATCTGTCAACATCTGCTTTCTTTGGGATTTGAGTTATTATATTCTTCTTGAAGTCTGAGGGAATTTCGCCTGTCTCATACATCTTGTTCACCAGAAAAGATTATTGTTATCAACCACAAATCTCAAGAACAGTTCGTTATTTTTAGATGTCAATCTAAGAACCCTTACTTGTGAAAAATCTGACAATACAAGATTCGCGAATTAACACAACGTCCGGATCTGACGGCTAGATTCCGAGGTAAAATAAATAAAAATAAAAACGTAACTTCCTGTCCCAGAATTGAATTGGCGCTATACCCTATAGGGCAATGGTAAAGAGCTATAATACTAGGGCTGACTTTAATAAGGACGAAATCAGTTTGTCCGCTATTAAAATAACTTTTTTTTCTAGACTACGTAACACGGTCTGCCGCCCCCCTCCCCCAACCCCTCCCCCGCCCCCCTCCCTCGTGCCGCTCCCAAAATACGTCAAGCCAATCACATAGTTTTAAGAGTTTTCCTGCACCATTACTGAAACTAAGATTCGATTTCTAGGTCAAGTATTCGGTACCGGTGAAACTTGAGGCTTTTAGCCAGAACTGATAATTAAATTTGACTGTGACCGCCAACGCATCATCACGAATTAAAAAATTCTATTTGGAACATATGTCACAGCAGTTCGCTATTGTGGTTTCATGCGAAAACTACCCAGTGTACCTCACGAAAATGAGCATCGCTTTCCTGGAGCTGCAGTATTTATTCGCCACGGGAACGCTTGCCGCACATGGGAAATGTCATTAACTACCACTATCGGAAAATATTCCATCACGTTTTCTACAGTCCATGCCTTATTCTTGATCTGAAACAACCAATGCAAAGAACTTGTTTTTTGTCTCTGGATCAACTTTGAACCAGTCCATTCGATAGGTGAAAGGGATGGTGCCTTCCTAGAGGCTGGAACTAGGATACTGACAAGCAAGTAAAGCATATTGAGGGTTCTAAAGAGATGTTCTAAAATAAATAAAATATTGATTGTTATTTACAAAATTACATTATTGGGATAAATAGCAGCAGAACCTATGATACATTTAAACTTTTAAAAATCTAGTCGTACTGTATTTTAAAATATCTTTCGATACGCATGTGCATCAACTTTGTTTCTGACACGCCTTTTGTCGATGTAATCGTCACCATAACTGACTGCTAAACGAATCATACAGTCGTCACTGGGTTCGGTTCCCATTAGCAATATAGACTTATCCTTTCAGAAATACAGAAATGAGAGAATACCGTTCAGCCCCCCCCCCCCCCTCCCATGAAACATGGACCTCGCCGTTGGTGGGGAGGCTTGCGTGCCTCAGCGATACAGATAGCCGTACCTTAGGTGCAACCCAACAGAGGGGTATCTGTTGAGAGGCCAGACAAACGTGTGGTTCCTGAGGAGGGGCAGCAGCCTTTTCAGTAGTTTCAGGGGCAACAGTCTGGATGATTGACTGTATGGCCCTGTAACGCTAACCAAAACGGCCTTGCTGTCCTGGTACTGCGAACGGCTGAAAGCAAGGGGAAACTACAGCCGTAATTTTTCCCGAAGGCATGCAGCTTTACTGTATGGTTAAATGATGATGGCGTCCTCTTGGGTAAAATATTCCGGAGGTAAAATAGTCCCCCATTCGGATCTACGGGCGGGGACTACTCAAGAGGATGTCGTTATCACGAGATAGAAAACTGGCGTTCTATGGATAGGAGCGTGGAATGTCAGATCCCTTAATCGGGCAGGTAGGTTAGAAAATTTAAACAAGGGAAATGGATAGGTTAAAATTAGATATAGTGGGAATTAGTGAAGTTCGGTGGCAGGAGGAACAAGACTTTTGGTCAGGTGAATTCTGGGTTGTAAATACAAAATCAAATAGGGGTAATGCAGGAGTAGGTTTGATAATAAATAAAAAAAATAGGAGTGCGGGTAATCTACTACAAACAGCATAGTGAACGCATTATTGTGGCCAAGATAGATACGAAGCGCACGCCTACCACATTAGTACAAGTTTATATGCCAACTACCTCTGCAAATGACGAAGAAATTGAAGAAATGTATGATGAAATAAAAGAAATTATTCAGATAGCGAAGAGAGACGAAAATTTAATAGTCATGGCTGACTGGAATTCGAGAGTAGGAAAAGGGAGAGAAGGAAACGTAGTAGGTGAATATGGATTGGGGCTAAGAAATGAAAGAGGAAGCCGCCTGGTACAATTTTGCACAGAGCACAACTTAATCATAGTTAACACTTGATTTAAGAATCATAAAAGAATGTTGTATACATGGAAGAATCGTGGAGATACTAAAAGGTATCAGATAGATTATATAATAGTAAGAAAGAGATTTAGGAACCAGGTTCTAAATTGTAAGACATTTCCAGGGGCAGATGTGGACTCTGACCACAATCTACTGGTTATCACCTGTAGATTAAAACTGAAGAAACTGCAAAGAGGTGGGAATTTAAGGAGATGGGACCTGGATAAACTGAAAGAACCAGAGGTTGAACGGAGTTTCAGAGAGAGCATAAGGGAACAATTGACAAGAATAGGGGAAAGAAATACAGTAGAAGAAGAATGGGTAGCTTTGAGGGATGAGTGAAGGCAGCAGAGGATCGAGTAGGTAAAAAGACGAGGGCTAGTAGAAATCCTTGGGTAACAGAAGAAATATTGAATTTAATTGATGAAAGGAGAAAATATAAAAATGCAGTAAATGAAGCAGGCAAAAGGAATACAATCGTCTCAAAAATGTGATCGACAGGCAGTGCAAAATGGCTAAGCAGGGATGGCTAGAGGACAAATGTATGGTAGTAGAGGCTTGTCTCACCAGGGTTAAAATAGATACAGCCTACAGGAAAATTAAACAGACCATTGGAGAAAAGAGAATCACCTGTATGAATATCAAGAGCTCAGATGGAAACCCAGTTCTACGCAAAGAAGGGAAAGTAGAAAGGTGGAAGGAGTATATAGAGGGTCTATACAAGGGCGATGTTCTTGAGGACAATATTATGGAAATGGAAGAGGATGTAGATGAAGATAAAATGGGAGATACAATACTGCGTGAAGAGTTTGACAGAGCACTGAAAGACCTGAATCGAAACAAGGCCCCGGGAGTAGACAACATTCCATTAGAGCTACTGACAGCCTTGGGAGAGCAAGTCCTGAGAAAACTCTACCATCTGGTGAGCAAGATGTATGAAACAGGCGAAATACCCTCAGACGTCAAGAAGAATATAATAATTCCAATCCCAAAGAAAGCATGTGTTGACAGATGTGAAAATTACCGAACTATCAGTTTAATAAGTCACGAGTTCTTTACAGACGAATGGAAAAACTGGTAGAAGCCGACCTCGGGGAAGATCAGTTTGGATTCCATAGAAATATTGGAACATTTGAGGCCTTACTGACCCTACGACTTATCTTAGAAGCTAGATTAAGGAAGGGCAAACCTACGTTTGTAACATTTGTAAAATTACAGAAAGCTTTTGACAACGTGGACTGGAATACTATCTTTCAAATTCTGAAGGTTGCAGGGAGACCAAGAGATGAATACACTAAGCAGATTCGGAAGGATGTCGGTTGCAATAGTTAGTGGAAGATGAAGAAGCTTGCACAGGATAGAGTAGCATGGACAGCTGCATCAAACCAGTCTCAGTACTGAAGACAACAACAACAACAACAACTGTTCAGGGGTTCCTTAGGTCGCTTGCCGTCAGGATCGCACGATCTTCTGGACCACATCGCCGAGTTGTTTCGTTTTGACTGAGGGGTATAACTCTTTTGGTGGGTTTCAAACATGCAAGAGAACCATCGGATATCAAAGATTTTCCAAATGGCGTCTTACTGTAGTATAGCAGACAATTCGTAAATAAATGAAGATTCTGGGGCAGTTGGAATTTGCACAGTCCGGTACACTTCTAACATCGACCTGTTCCGTTATCGTATAAACGTTACCAATTATGTATGATCAAATCAGCTGGCAAATTGTGTTTGATCAAGGTTAACTTCGCTTTCCCAAGTCAAAACGTCGCGCCAACAATGCGATCACTAAAGGCAAACACAGCCTTGATTTGGGCATGGACTGGTCAACCTCGTATTTTAATCGACATAGGGAAACTTCGGAAAACTTCAATTACGATGATGGAATTGCGATATGAGCGACGCTCCCCCCAAATTCTAGTGCGTTAGCTGCTGCGAATCCTCGCTCGGTTTCGGTTTCAAGATGCTGTGTATGCTGTGAAAAGAACGCGGTCACCACTAAAAAGATATTTAAATTTTGTTGGCAGCAAAATTTTAATTCTGAGAAATTTGATGAGCGATATTTCATCGTTTGAAACTTCTGATAAGACATTTTAAGCCTAATTTATTTATTTATTTTCTTTTTTGGAAGCGAATTTCGTTCTTTCACAATTCTTTTAATAAATTAAAATAGACAATCGTGTTCCATGTTGGTGCCTGGCGCAGGGGTGAGTCTCCATTTGTTATCAGTAAATCGTAATTAGCGGCCGGCTCGTGTGTACATTTTACCAAACGGCTGTTGAGTTATCGGCTTATTGGCAGCTGTTGGTTTCCACGTTAAGACTATTTTTCGATCTCCATTCTATAGGATGTTAGTTACACAACGCGGACTGCGAAGTGCTCGCACAACTAACGCGAATTTGGTGCCAGATGGAATTGTATGCCGAGGAAACAGCTGCTGCCCGATTAAACAGCTAGATTTACTTGTTAGCAGCTAGATAATCAGGGAGACAGTTCTGAAACTAAATGGGAAAGAAGAAACAGAGTAAATATTGCTCCGTGGGCCATGTAATTATCCCGGTCAAATTTAGAACTACTCTTTAACATATCTGTTTTAGAAAACACTAGTGCGGTAGAAAATACACTACTAATATCAACACCGTGATAAACTGTCCGCAACATGTTCTTTTACGACATTGGCTGTCATTGTATAGATGAAAACTTCCCCTTATTTAGTTTCGATTGTCGCCAGTGTTGTCTCTCATGGCATTTGCAAATATTTTCGTAAGTACGGTCAATCCATCAACTGGACGTGTTTGGGTTAGAGTACCAGAACTCACAAAATTACACAGTGGTGTGTATCTGATGTCCCCAAACGTTTTGTCTCGTAGAGTAGACTCCCTTTCTTTCATATATTGTATTTCTACAAATTCATCAACTTGAAACGTGTTTTTTTTTTTTTTTTTTTTTTTTAAACTGATACAGTTATACTCGCTTTGATAGGTTTAACTGTAGAAGTAGAGAGTGAAAAACTTCAAAAATAAACATGTTAAGTTTTATGCATTTATCTAAGAAACGACACAAAATGCAAATGTAGTAAAATTAATATATAAATGCTTTTAAAGGGAAGGATGAATCTGGTACTTCATTAGCAAATTTTAAGTATTCGGTGTCAATTTAGTTAGTTTAACATTAAATCTCTTCGGTCAGTGATTCAGTGATTTACAATGCGTTTCTTTGTATTTGTGTGAAAGAAGATTGGCAACCGCGCTGAAACCGCTTTCCACGAGGTATGAAGGCTGAAAAGTTATCAAAACATTCTTGCGGTAGTCTATAACAGCCCAATAGGCCTATGCGATAAGTAACAGGTATGTCTCTCTGAAGCCAAAATTGCTGATACCCCTTTCCAAACAGTACCTTGAGTTCTTCGTTAGTGCTTATTCCGATTAGTTTCATGCAATACGACATGCCTTTCTTCAATACCACTTTATGAACTGATAATACACTGTATTTCCATAGTCAAAACACCTTCAAACTTAGTTTCAAAGTGTGTGAGAAGAACATTTAAAGGTAGCTTGAAAAGTCACCATAGTGGCAGTTTGTCTATGACAAATTGGCTAACTGAGAAAAATCATATAGATATATCACAGAGAGCAGTTTTTAAAACCTCTCCAGTGGCTGACAAAATTAATTGTTCCTCGATACCTTGCAGTTTTGCGTATGTCGCCACTGTTGTGCCGTTTGCGTCGTGTTCCAGTTTAATACATCTCTTGATGTGTGACGAAGCGGTTCCTGGCACAACACCGGCTGTGCCAGATACGCTTTCTACTCCTCGAAGAAGGACTATGGACAGTACTTATCAAGTGAAACTAGCAAAATTGTTGATAATGTCGCGTTATGTTGCCTGCAGGAGAACGAAAATGAAGATTTGCTCCACCCCTCTCTCAGGAGATGAGACAAGCAGTGACACACTTAGGGGCGAGCTACAACTCTGTGAGAAGACTGGAATTTTTGTTGCGACCTGCCTAAATGGGATCCACTCTAGTGGACCGCCCTTGTCTCGCCGTTTGTGTCGTGTTCAAAATTAACACATCGCTTGATGTGTGACGAAGCGATTCCCGGCCCATCACAGGCAGCGTAAAATACTCTTTCTGCTTCGCGGAGAATGGCAAGTGGTAGCAGAGCTTTGCAGGTTGACTGTGGTTGCTATGTCTTATAATATTTTCATAAATAGCTAAATTTTTGGTCCTCAGTGCATCTAATGCACCCCTTTTTCTTCCACTGACATGGGCTCATCGAAGGTGGAATCGATCGTGGAGGTCGATATAGACCACATTGGCAATCACTTGGGTAGACGAAGGAGATTCGCCACATTATCGACCATCACTTTTAAAGACATAACACCAATAACTGTTTCCGAAGTAGCAGCTCAGCATACGAGGTATAACTGTATCAACGTAATTAGTCACACGCTACACCCAGAAAAATTACACTTCAAATCAAGAACCGGTTCGCCTGTCAGTTAAAATGTGTGATTACACGGGGCAACGAAAAAATATTATTATCACTATTTGTTACATGACAGATTAATTCTATGGCGTTTAGGGGAACTGAATCAATGTCTCACCTCAGTTTGATATTTCTATCACGTAGTTTTGTCACAATATGACTTCGTTAAAAAACGGAAATTTTATAATACTGATTTAATTTTTTCAGCGTGAACCTCTTGATTAGTAAGCATCATGTATCAACTGATGACCATTTCATTTCTCTCTTTCCATAAAGTATCTATTACCGCTTTCCTCCAGTGAATTGGTTGTTCTGCTGCTCGGTGAAGTGATCAGCAGTAGTATTCAAGTGCTAGTCAAGTGGCCCTTGTATCGTCACGATGTCTTCGTGAAAGTATTCACCTTGTTCGTCAGTGACATTAATCAAAATTTCAGGTATATAATCAAGGTGAACGTAAAACAAGTGAATCGTGTAGTTCAACAAACAATCATGTTGGTATCCCACATCTGTCAAGGACGTCTTCAGACACGCTTTCGCCGAGCATCTTTGCTCAGTTCGAAGCGGGACTCATCACTGAAGCTAATTCTATGCAGTCAATGAGATTCCAGGCCGAAGACGTGTCTGGAGACGCCCAGACAACTGTGGGACACCAACCTGACTGTCGCTTGCCATATGGCCCGACAACCACGAGTGACTGACTGTGGTGCCATTTGTTCGTAGCAGGAGCTCTTTGATTGTCAGCCGTGGCACCGTTACAGCTCGGCGGTACATCGATAATATTCTACTCCTCTTTGGTTGCCCTTCATGGAAAGCCATCCTGAACTTACATTCAGCAGAATAATGTCCGCCTGCACACGGTGAGAGACTGCTTGTCTTCGAGATTCCCACACTCTCCCTTGGCCAGTGAGATCGCCAGGTCTCTCAATTGCGAACATTTGGAGCATTATGGGCAGGAACCTCCAACTAGCTCGGGGCTTTGGTGATCTGTCGCGCTAGTCGGACAGAATCTGGCACAATATCCCTCAGGAGGACATTCAACAACTCCGTCAATCAATACCAAGCTGAGTAACTGGCCACAGGTGGACCAACGCGTTTTTGACATGCTAAATTTGTGACGCTTTTTCTCTTCAATAAAACATCCGATTTTTCTGAAATTATAATCATTGTTTGTCTGTACATGCATTTCAGTCTACCGATTTCCGTCCCTTTCGGATAATTTTTTTGAGGTGCATCGTACCTTTTTTTTCCTTTTCTTTCTTACAGCGTATACCTTCTTGAAATTTGGCGGTGTTTCTGTTGTCTCAACAAATGGTTCAAATGGCTCTGAGCACTATGGGGCTTAACTTCTAAGGTCATCAGTCCCCTAGAACTTAGAACTACTTAAACCTAACTGACCTAGGGACATCACACACATCCAACCCCGAGGCAGGATTCGAACCTGCGACCGTAACGGTCGCGCGGTTCCAGATTGAAGCGCCTAGAACCGCTCGGCCACACCGGCCGGCTTCTGATGTCTCATACCGTGCACCAGATGAAATAGTTTTGTCATGGCTGACTCTTTCAAAGAGATCTGTAGTTCTAATGGAATATCGTTAAGCCCAAGGACCGTGTTTCGAACCTTCCCATATGTGATAGAGGAGATCGAGTATATCCGAAAATCACACGCTTGTTTCGTCACAGGTTTGTTTAATTAGAATGGAGGAGTCACGGATAAGCTTATCCAATTCCTGTAGCATCACTACCGTGGAGGTGTTCTAAATCACGTTACGGTTTACTATAAAATTTCCAGGGGTGTAAGCTCCTAGAAGGGTCGACCACTGTATTACCTTCTCCTAGATATATCTCGAAAAAAGATCTTGAAGGTAATACTAGAGACATTCGAGCTTACATGGAGGCCTAGCAACAATCGTGTTCCTACGCACCATGTGACGGGAACAGGAAAAAGAGGGCTGGAGGGGGGGGGGGGGTGGTGATACACATTTACGTATTTTACGGACTGTTCGTGTAGATGTACAGTCTTCATCCTTTCTCAGTGTTGCAGCTCTTACATTTGTGTATAAGGTTGCAGCGATCAGTGTGAAACAGAGGAGCACGTGGTGAGGAGGGATGCTTGTGTTGCAGACATCTACCGGCTGATGCTGAGCGACAAGAAGTACGGCCTGTCGGTGAACCTGATGGCGACCCGCGTGATGCCGTCGCTGCTGCCGCAGACGGTCAACCCCAGCCTCAACCTCGACCAGTTCACCAACCTCCTCGAGGTACTGCAGGAGATGCTCGACCATATCGACAGGTGCGTGCAGATAGCCTTCACAAGACCTTCTCTTCACCCCCCCCCCCCCCCCATCCTCCCTCTCCAACACTAGAGATTCACACCTCTACATCTACATCCATACTCCGCAAGCCACCTGACGGTGTGTGGCGGAGGGTACCTTGAGTACCTCTATCGGTTCTCCCTTCTATTCCAGTCTCGTATTGTTCGTGGAAAGAAGGTTTATCGGTATGCCTCTGTGTGGGCTCTAATCTCTCTGATTCTATCCTCATGGTCTCTTCGCGAGATATACGTAGGATGGAGCAATATACTGCTTGACTCCTCGGTGAAGGTATGTTCTCGAAACTTCACCAAAAGCCCGTACCGAGCTACTGAGCGTCTCTCCTGCAGAGTCTTCCACTGGAGTTTATCTGTCATCTCCGTAACGCTTTCGCGATTACTAAATGATCCTGTAACGAAGCGCGCTGGTCTCTGTTGGATCCTCTCTGTCTCTTCTGTCAACCCTATCTGGTACGGATCCCACACTGCTGAGCAGTATTCAAGCAGTGGGCGAACAAGCGTACTGTAACTTACTTCCTTCGTTTTCGGATTGCATTTCCTTAGGATTCTTCGAATGACTCTCAGTCTGGCATATGCTTTACCGACAATCAACTTTATATGATCATTCCATTTTAAATCACTCCTAACGCGTACTCCCAGATAATTTATGGAATTAACTGCTTTCAGTTGCTGACCTGCTATACTGTAGCTAAATGATAAGGGATCTTTCTTTCTATGTATTCGCAGCACATTACACTTGTCTACATTGAGATTCAACTGCCATTCCCTGCACCATGCGCAAATTCGCTACAGATCCTCCTGCATTTCAGTACAATTTTCCATTGTTACAACCTCTCGATATACCACAGCATCATTCACAAAAAGCCTCAGTGAACTTCCGATATCATCCACGAGGTCATTTATGTATATTGTGAATAGCAATGGTCCTACGACACTCCCCTGCGGCACACCTGAAATCACTCTTACTTCGGAAGACTTCTCTCCATTGAGAATGACATGCTGCGTTCTGTGATCTAGGAACTCTTCAGTCCAATCACACAATTGGTCTGATAGTCCATATGCTCTTACTTTATTCATTAAACGACTTTGGGGAACTGTATCGAACGCCTATGGGAAGTCAAGAAATACGGCATCTACCTGGGAACCCGTGTCTATGGCCCTCTGAGTCTTGTGAACGAATAGCGCGAGCTGGGTTTCACACGATCGTCTTTTTCGAAACCCATGCTGATTCCTACAGAGTAGATTTCTAGTCTCCAGAAAAGTCATCATACTCGGACATAATACGTGTTCCAAAATTCTACAATTGATCGACGTTAGAGGTATAGGTCTATAGTTCTGCACATCTGTTCGACGTTCCTTCTTGAAAACGGGGATGATCTGTGCCCTTTTCCAATCCTTTGGAACGCTACGCTCTTCTAGAGACCTGCGGTACACCGCTGCAAGAAGGGGGCAAGTTCCTTCGCGTACGCTGTGTAAAATCGAACTGGTATCCCACAGAGGTCCGTTCAGGAAAGTCAGCGTTTTACACTGGCTGTCTTTCCTCGCTCCAGTCGATACTGACACATTTTAATGGATTGTATAAGATATCATGAGGAACAAAAAATTCAAGATAGGATCTCGTGCCCAGAACATGGAAGAATTTCCAATCTTTGTACCCATAGACTGAATCTGTGGTATGGGCCCCACCAGACAAAAGTTTGTTATAATTAACCCACCAAAAATGTCGTGTGTCTGTGTCACTTTGAAGTGTAGCGCAGCGTTCTATAAAGTATGGCCTGCCACAGCAATGGGTAATTTACTATATTATAAGTCGCCTCCTAGTCAAAAAATGTTATTAATAGTGAAATACTGATTTTTGTATGAACATGAATCTCAGCCTTTTCGTTCTTTCTCTCCCTCTCTTTCTTTAAACAGTTGTTTATAGCATGTTAAGAAATCCGGTTGAGAAACTTAATGATTTCAGTTTTCTCCATATATTTTCATCTCGTCAGTTTACTAAATCACAAACTGTGTACTGAAATTTTATAATAAACCTTAAATGTTCCGTTATAAGCTTTTAATTGGAAAAATGTCTAAAATGCTAACATTTTTTGACTAGGAGGCGACTTATAATATAGTAAATTACCCATTGCTGTGGCAGGCCATACTTTATAGAACGCTGCGCTACACTTCAAAGTGACACAGACACACGACATTATTTTTCAACATAGTCGCAAAGTCTCTGAAAAGAACGGTCACAATATTCTCCTTCTACCAATTAGTCCCTTGACGATAGAAATCCTATTGTTGGTCCCGGAGCCATTCGAGAAGTGCTGTGTGAACGTTCTCTTCGACGCAGAGCCTCTTCTCCCCTGATCTACTTTCACCCTGGCGAAAAGATGGAAACCACACGGTGAAAAATCAGTATTTCCCGAGACACACTCAGCCAATCGTTCTCTTCGAGATGTGATAATGATTGCAACGTATTTGAATCATTGTGGCACTCCGGTCGGAAAGCAGGTTGTATGGATTTTAACCTGTCAGCGTATGTGTGACATTTTAGGGGGACCTTGTGAACTGCCCATGTTCGATTTTCTTTACGTACATTATTGGATCCGAAAATCTGTGCCTAGACATCAGTTTCCTAAAGCAGTGCTGCACAATTCTTCAAGGAAAGAAAAACTCAAACAAGTTGCCTCTGAAAATGAGTTGATTTCCGACAGCTGCTAAGTGCAAAGCATTTCACATATCATATCAGCGCGTACTCCGCTGCAAAACATTTCACACCTGTTTCGTAGATGCCTGTAGCTGAGTGCGTAAGGTTTCTGGTCCGAATTACCTGTAATTTGTTCTACTTTTATTGAAATTCTGTATCTTTGTCAGGTTGAAATTGTAATAAAGAAATACAGAACCGTAATTGTGTAATGAAAGTAACATTGTTTTAAATTATGGGTCATATGAAACAAATTGATATTTGATATATACATGTGAAATGACTTACATTCATCAATAACACTCGACCATGAATTTGTCTCTATATCTCCTATGTTTACGGCTAATATCTACTATTTTTCTTTCTTCACTCCATGGAGAAACGAGCATGTGAAATGCACCAGTATTATTGACGAAACTACATGATAGAATAATCTGGTTTTAATCTGTGAAGAAGTTTCATTTCAGTGGAACTTCGCTGCAGAGTGAAAATTCTTTCTGCAATATTATTGAAGAATATGAATCATTCCATATTCTATGTGACCCATATTAAAAAACAATTATTGTTTTCGGTAGAAAATTATAATTCATTATTTCTGAATTGTAATTTCCACTTGACAAAAATATAGAATTTAAATAAAAGTAGAAAAGAATGTTGTTAAGAAAATTCAAACCAGAGACTCTGCCATGACCAGTGTTCGACGTTACACATTCTGCGAAAGACCTTTGAAATGTTTTGCGTTTTGAAACTGTGTCGCACTGATTTAGTAAACTCATGGCTGGGCACAGACTTTCATGTTCAACGAATATACGTAAAGGAAATCGAACATCGAACATAGCCAGTCCATCTAGTCCCCTTGTCAGGTAAAAGCCCATATATACGTTCACAGGCATAAAATCTATACAGCCTGCTGTCTGAGCAGAATGCAAAGCTGTGGGTGTGCGTAACAAGTCCGACAATAACTTCAATGCGTTGCAGTCATTTTGACATCTTGAAAAGAACAGCTCGCTGAGTTTGTCATCTAACGGCAGCGTTAGGTACTTGGCGGCTCACGTCACGAGCTGTGATCCGAGGCCGACGATTCTTTTTCGGAGAGCCTCGCTGCGAGCCCAGAAAGCTCAGGATTCAAGTCGAGTCTGCTTACGACACGTCAGCGTCAAAACTGATGTTTGTTGCCAGGCGGGTAGCCTCGTGACAGGCGCTGTCCCTACTGATTCGACGTTCTGCAGTATCTTTGGACGACGTTTCCAGACCTGAGTTCCTAACCTCATAGTGCTTCTCAAGATACCCTCTACTGCCATTCCAAATTTGTAGGTCTTGTTTTGTTACAATATATATAGAATCACCATTCCACTGTCAAAAAAACTAATCATTCTTCTAGCTAGTTTTGTAACTTATGTGTACAGGACTCATCCAAGCCGAAAAGGACACTCAAATAGTACATCAGATCTACTCAGTAATACTGTGTACTAGAACAATGAAATTTAGTAAGTAGAAGCACTGTTTCTTAACCTCTTTAGTTGAAATGTGTGTGAATTCATAAGGGACCAAACTGCTGAGATCATCGTTCCCTAGACTTACACACTACTTAAACTAACTTATGCTAAGAACAACACACACATCCATGCCCGAGGGAGGACTCGAACCTCCGGCGGTAGGAGCCGCGCAGTCCGTGACATGGCCCCTCTAACCACGCAGCTACTCCGCGCGGCTACCTCTTTTGAAATGACTCACAATGTACGAGACATGCATACAGCCATTTTTGTTTGCACAAAATTTTTCCCATGCAGATTAGTCTTTACTTATCCCGACAGGCACAACCCTAGTCATGATACATTGTTACTGAATCGGAGTTATCATATCACTGTCCATCCCATTTGACAAAGCTCCTCAGCCTTCACATGAAGTCCTCAAATTTACCTTGTTGGCCGGACGTTTTGGCCGAGCGGTTTTAGGCGCTTCAGTCCGGAACCGCGCTGCTGCTACGGTCGCAGGTTCGAATCCTGCCTCGGGCGTGGATATGTGTGATGTCCTTAGGCTAGTTAGGATGAAGTAGTTCTACATTCTAGTGGACTCATGACCTCAGCTGTTAAGTCCCATAGTGCTCAGACCCATTTAAACCATTTTTATCTTGTTGTGGTGCTTCTCCGAGGACGAAAACGATCGTTATTTCGTAATGTTCGAGAAATTCCGTTAAATTCATTTTTCCCATAATCTCAGAGATATGTCACCAACAATTTATTTCATGATCTGGTAAGTCACAGCTTATCACGAATGCTCCTACTGCGCCAACTAATTTTCGCTAAGACTAAACAGTTTTGATGGACAATTGTAGAAAATAATTCACACAGTTTTACTACTCCACCAAGTACGTTCTTCTTGGTTTTCATTATCTCCTGATGACAAATGTTTCTCTGTTCAAATAATACGGAAATTATTCTGTAATTTACGACAGTCGAAAGTCTTATTAGGACCAGACGCTTTTCATTTTATTTAAAGCATCTTCAGTGTCAGTTTTTGATGTCTACATTATTTGCACGTTTTTCTATACATGTACACGTACTAACAAACAATATTTTCTCTTGTTTATGTTTATAGTATACAAGATGTAAAACATTTACCTACATATGCGAAATTTTAGAGCGTTTAGACAAGATAAGAAGTAATACTTTTTATGTAGCAAAAATGTCACAGGTGCGCCGCTTCGCCCCCCCCCCCCCCCCCCCTCAGGTGACCATGGAAGTTTTGACGCTAGTGATGTTCAGATACGGTTCCCAAACTGCCATGTGATAAATATTGATTTAGAAACGTTGCTGAGAACGTCGTCCGTTTACATTAATACACAACTGGCATTTGCATGCTAATAATTGTCTAACACACTGAAAGCAAACCATGTGTTTCACAAATAATGGCTGCAGCTTCAACCAACCAGGCAATCAACTCAACTCTTCTGGAGTGTCTATCGTTGTCTCACAAACTAAACGCTTGACCCCCTCCCACTAAAAGAAAGCCATAGGGTTGAGACCAAGAGAATGTGGTGATTTAGATACTGGCCCATCCCTCACAAACCAAAAACTGGGGGAAAACAATGTCTGAATGTTCCTCTTACATCAACGACAAAGTGGAGTGAGGTCCCGTCATGTTGGAACCATTATCATTGTCTGACTGCTTGCGGTGGACACTCTCCTGCATTTCCAGTAGCATTTCATGGTAAAAGGTATAGTAATTTCCTCCACCGAGTGTGTAAGGCAAAGGTTTCAGCCGTGAACAATACAAGCCCACATAGTTTTGTGTCGCTTCAGGATTCAAATGGTTCAAATGGCTCTGAGCACTATGGGACTTAACTTCAGAGGTCATCAGTCTCCTAGAACTCAGAACTACTTAAACCTAACTAACCTAAGGACATTACACACATCCATGCCCGAGGCAGGATTCGAACCTGCGACCGTAGTGGTCGCGCGGTTCCAGACTGTAGCGCCTATAACCGCTCGGCCACTCCGGCCGGCGCCTCAGGATTTTCCAACTCCCAGACATGGCTGTTCAATATTCCTTCCCTTGTGAACACACCCTCATCAGTAAACAAAACACACGTCTAGAAGAAAGAAATCTTTGGAATTTGATGTAAATCCACCGGCAGAAATGCACGCAGTAGAGAAAGTCATTAACTGACAGGTCTTGTACCTCCTGATATTTGAATGGATGCATGCGTGTGTCATGCTGGGCGTTCCATACATCTGCATTTGATGTATTTAGTGTCAGCCCTCAAGAACCCGTAAACATCAGTAGAAACTTTCATCTAAATACTAAATCATGTAAACAATAACCATGTAATTGTTTATCCATGGATGTGGCCACTGCTAGCCGTAATGAAATTCCAACCTTCATAGCATTAGGACTTAATTCTGTAGTAAATCAGATTCGATTTTCAATGAAAAAAAGTTAAAACAGTTTTGAACATTGGGCTAAGAAAATCATGTCCAGCATCAAAGTCTTCAAGGGCCCAACTGTACCTTTGACATCTGTGTCACATAACAAAAATGTTTGTTTTTATCTCCTCTAATAACTTGACAAATTTGTAAATGTAGTAATTTACAGTTATTATGATAAATGGAGAAAACTGTAGGAACGATCACTGGAAGATTAGGAGCAAAAAAGGTCATATGGTCTTATTGTAGGCACATACGGTATTCACATCCACTTGAAGGTGGAGATAAAATATCTTTGACAGTGACTGTAGTGTCAGCACCAGACAGGTGCCCTGCCAGCATGGGGTAGGCCAGACAACAAGTGTGAAGTATTCTTCACGACAGTTGCCACTGTCTGTATCACTTACAATGCATACAGAACTTATTACTCACAGACTTGGCTCTGCGGCGACAGTTTTGTTGCTTCTAGTCACTCTGGTCACCGTAGTGCTGGGAATTCTTTCATCCATCCTATTCACAGATGAGGCTACCTTTACGAGAGGCAATACCATCATCCTTCGCAACGCCCACATGTGGGTTTTGTAGAATGGCCATGGTATGATGACAGAAAGCCATCAGCGCCAGTTCAGCTCAATATGTGGTCCAGGGTTATGGGCGACTGCCTCATGTGACCAGTCATTCTCCCACAATGCCTTACAGTCAAGGCATATCTGCACTTCTGTGTGTGACATTGGTGCCCCCGCTGGATGACGTGCCTTCATTGGTACGAAGGGTAATGTGGCTACTACATGATGGAGCTACAGCTCACTGCCCTCTGGAGAGTGGAACTAAAACATTTCCACTAGCCTGCTGTGTTCCCTTGCGAGCTTTCAGTCAATGAAACCTATACTGACGAAGATCTTTATATCTCCATCTTCTAGCGGGTGTACCGTCCTTGAAACACGTTTCTGAATGGATACTAATTTGGTACTAATCATCCCAGGATCGTTTCCTGGTATTTGTCCCCATTTATCAAAATTGCAACAACGAAAAATAATTAATGCAGAGTTATTAAATTTCGAGAATACACTTATGTATTTAAGTGATCAACATTACAAGATCACCGGTTAATATAAGTGCGAGATAAACCGCTGCAAATGGGAAATGCTGGTACATTAATAAGTGGTGTAACCAACACAGTGTTGAATGCAAGCATATAAAAACATGCATGCATTGTTCTGTACATATGCCGGATGTCAGTTTGTAGAATGGAGTTCCATGCCTGTTGCACTTGGATCAGTCAAAATATGGATGGTTAATGCTGTCTGTGGATGTCACTGGAGTTGTCGTAATTGATATCCAATATTTGCTCAGTGATCAAGTGGGCCGAGGCAACATTTCGACTCTCTGTAGAGCGTGTTGGGTCTGCAGCAGTGGGTGGGCATTATCACGCTGGAAAACATCCTGGAATGCCGCACGAATGACAGCAAAACAGGTCGAACCAACTGACCGACATAAAAAATTTGCGTGAAATAACCACGACAGTTCTCCTGCTGTCATATTAAATCGCACCCTAGATCATAACTACTGGTGTAGGTCAGTGTGTCTAACACGCAGACAGGTTGATTGCAAGACTTCAACTGCGCCCTTCTAACCAACATGTACATCATTGGCACCAAGGCAGAACCACCCTTCATCAGAAAGCACAACAGAAATAATCCAGCAAGCTGTCGCTTGATACCACTGTAGTCACAAATGGCAGTTGTTTGGGGTCAGTGGAATGCACATTACATTCTAGCTTGGAGATGTCCTTGAAGTAACCGATTTGTAACAGTTCGCTGTGTCACTGTGGCGCCAACTGCTGTTCACACCGCTGCTGCAGATGCAGTACGATGCGCCACAACCACACATCGAACACGATGGTCTTCCCTCTCGATAGTGACACGTGTCCATCCGGAACATGGTCTTGTTGCGACTGTACATTCTCGAGAATATCGCTGCCGGATGTCATGTACAATGGCAACATTTCTGCCAAGTCTTTCTGCAGTATCACAGAAGGAACAACCAGCTTCTCGTAGCCCAATTACATGAACTTGGTCAAGCTCAGTGAGGTGTTGATAATGGCGTCTTTGTCACCTTAAAGGCATTCTTGGCTAATATCAACTCACCATGTCCGATTGCAAAGATAAACAATAATCACGACCGTTACAGTGCCTCTTTAGAGCAAACCTGAATAGCATCTAGACATCTTTCAGATGTAGAAACATGCCTACCAACTTTAGTTTATGTCGCACAACTCCTTTTCTTTTTCCGTCAGTATATATAATGTGTGTGTGTCTGTATATATGTGACAATCACATAGACAAACAAGTCATTAGACACCGGCTGCAACAGTGGAGAGTGGGTGAGGAGAGTGAGGACTCGAGTAGTGATGTGGACGTGCGGTGTCCACAGGAACCAGCGCAACAAACTGAAGTTGGACAACCTGACACTGCCGAGCCCAGAGCGCCACCGCCCACTGCGCCACCAGTACAGCTCAGATAACATGCACGTGCCACCCTTCAACATCCCCAACCTGCGCATCGAGCAGCGCAAGACCTCCAGTGCCGAGGACATGGCACGCAAGAACTCAGCTGGTGAGACAACTTTGACTATACAAGCTCACACTGTGTATTTTACTTGTCTAATTTTTGTCATCCCATCGAAACTTGTACTCTCAACTGTGTACTCATAACCCTCCATTGTTCAAGTATTGTGTGAGAGAAAATATCTGTCTTTCATCGACATTCAAAATAACTTTCATTGACGTTCAATAAACTAATATGAGATACGGGTACCATAATCTGTGTTCAGAAAGCATTATGTATGGACAACAGTAATTTCCATACCAAACTAATGTTTTTATGATTACATTGCCATCAGATGTAACAAGGTAGCATATAACCACTGCTATTCTGTTCAAGCAAAAGTTGCTCACTTGAAATGACTAGGAAAGATGTTGATAATACAATGATGTTAAGCTGTAAAGTGTAAGTGTCTGATTAATTACTATTCAGCACTTCCAGATGAAATTGTGACTTTTTCACTATCTCTTGATGCAGCTGCTAAAGACATCTACTAACTTCTTATGGATGCAACATTTGCACCTCACAGCTCATAATAAACATCAAGCCTGCATAAAGAGCATTCATTGCTGACCAATCTGACTAAAATAAAACAAGTAGACTAAATATATACACAAGTCAGCAGAGCCCAAACTCTCTGATAAAGAGACCTTTGACTCAGGAATCAACAGAATGAAAATTGTATATGCGTACCCATTAATTATTTCTAGACATCATGTATATTAAACATACTGCACAAGAAATTAGTCACCACCTGGAGACACAACACTAATACCTCGTAACACTGCCTGTAGCATTCATAATGGCCTCAGTTCATTGAGGAAGAGAGTTCACAAGTTTCCACCAGTTTGCTAATCCAGCTCAAGTTACTCATTGATGATTAGATCCAGCAGAGCTATCAAAATGCAGGAATCATTTCACCTATTGTTCCAAATAGACACAAGCAGTTTCTAGCAGATAATGATTGGACTTTTTATAAGGCCAGTCAAGGTGCAACAGGGAGCGTAAGTGTTTGTTAAATGAGAAATGTATGCACACAGCCTTGTGAACATGACTGTTTTCATCTTAGAGGACAGTAGTGTTCGTGGTGTATTCATCATCAAAATGTACAAGGAAGGGCAGCACTTGGCCACCGAGTATGCTAAAATAACAACCTGATTTGTATCCATGGTAATCCAAAGGAGTGATCTCCAGCCATAGCACACTCCCAAAACATCTCATAACCACCTCCATCCTGAATTATGGCATCCACACACTGTGAGTTCAACACGCAATAAGTGCACTCAAAATCTTGCTTTATTTCAAAAGATACAAAATCACTACTCTCATCGGGTTGCACAAATGCCATCAGTTAGTTACTATTGAGTTTCTGTGCCATTTGGCCCAATGAAGATGTGCAATTTTAAAGGTCACTGTGAGCAATGGCCTTTTGTGAAGAACCTGACTGCATGACCATTGCAAATAGCTCTCTTCACAATTATCACTGGAACACTGTCTGAGATGCTTTTACATACACTGACTACAGTAACTCCTGTATAGTTTGAAACCGGTTGTCATTGATGTGGCATGACAATCATCAGAATCAGAATCTTTATCCTTATTCACAATTATCCACATATACAATGGAATAAGCTACATAATTACAGACGTATATAATTTCAGATATACAGAGTGTAACAAAAGGGTATGGCTAAACTTTCAGGAAACATTTCTCACATGTAGAAGAAGAAAGAATGTTATATGGACATGGGTCCACAAACACTTTGATGTTATAGCTTATTTCTACTTTTCTTCATAATCACATTAATCATCAGAAACACAACTTTTGATGGATAATTCAAGCTCCTCTATTCGTGAGGAATGTTTCCTGAAAATTTGGTCATTCCATTTTGTTACACCCTCTACTTAATTATAGACATCATAATAAAAGATATATATACTCATGAATTTTGAATTTGAACATTGCAACAGAGTAACAGAAAGGTAGAAAGGCTGGTTGCCTAAATGGGTTATTCTTAATGAATTTTACTAGAACAATCAACTTGCAATACGTACAATATGTAATAACAATATTCATACAATCAACATAGGTATTGCCTCCAATTAGTACAAGTTTTAAAAAACACAAACAAGTTTGTTATTGCAATGGCCAAATTTAAAAAAAAGCACAGATTTTGTAGACAACATCAAAATTTAACAGATAGGATTCAACTGGATATGTACTACAGCCAAAACTGAAAAGCCACACTAAAGCTGCCAGTGGCACCAGTACTCAAATAAGAAAAAGACAAATGGCAATTTTACGGTATACATACTCAGGGTTGCCCTTAACACATGATTACAAAAGCTCTTCTTTGTGTCCTTTATTAGCATGTGGCAGTTGCATCTCGAAACTTGTTAATGTGGTCATGTAAGAGGACCTCCACCACACTTGACAAGTCTTCCAAGTGTATCACCTGTGCTAAAGACACTGCTCTATCTGGAAGCAATCACCGCCCGAATCACCCATCCAATGTTTTCAGCTCAGGCCCAAGAGTCATACTGTCTTCGAGTACCTCGCTGCTCTAAGGCCCACACTGATCTTATTTCCCCTATCACTCACTAGGCAGTCGATGTGGTCACCGCAAAATTCAAACTTGCTCAAGGGGCACAAGTGTAGTGGTGCTGTGTCCATCACAGCACAACCTCCTACCCTCAAAACATCTCCATGGGAGCAAGTTTCTGGGCAGGGCAATTCAGACAAACAATGTTAATTTCTGTGAATGTATGCTTTCCTGGCATATACAGCTGACGAAGAGTTCTCAGGCTTCCAGCCGGGTGGTGGTGTCTTCAAACAGCGACGTTTCGACGAGTGACATACTCATCATCTTCGCCAGAAGAGAGAACAAACTGTGCTTCAGCAAGGTCATTTCAACAATATGTCTTAACTGTAGTCCCATCATTGAGTACAGAAATTAATATTGGCAAAGAGTTCTCGTGCTTCCAGCTGGGTGGCAGTGTCTTCAAACTGCGACGTTTCGACAAGTGACATACTCATCATCTTCGCCAGAAGATGATGAGAAGCCCGAGAACTCTTCGCCAATGTTAATTTCTGTACTCAATGGTGGGACTACAGTTAAGACATATTGTTCAAATGACCTTGCTGAAGCAGCTCTTTCTTTATTTTACCATTTTCGTGACTCCAGTTAATTATAAATGTCTAAGCTTAAAAAAGATACAAAAAATAGCACATTTTGAGATTGGGTTATAGCTTAAAGAGCTATCATGACTTCTTTAGTAATATGAAATTTAATGCACATTAAAAATCCATGTTTATACATAAATCAGTGGCAGTTCAAATAGGAACAACATTTTTAATAAGTTTGTTGTTTTCCTTACATAGGCTCAAAACCAATATAAATCACTTCTTAGACTATTTCTTACAGGTTTAGTTTGGAATAAATAAACACAGAAAATCTGCTTTGTGGGTTTTTGACCAGAGAATTTGTACCAGCTACATACTCTATGGCAGGAACTTCCTAATTACTGTTTAAATTCTCCTTAGTCACCACCAGAAAGTTCTGCACCCACACCCTGCCACCCAGACTGAGATCATATGGACACCTCCTCTTGGTATCTCTGGGCATCTCAGCGTAAGACTATGCTTCAGATTAGCCCTTGCCCACTTCCAAATGTCACAATTTTGCCTTCAAAAGTGAAGAAGTTGTGGGTCAGGATGAATCTGGCTAAGGTAATGAGGAAAGAGGTTTTAGGTAGGTGATTGGCATGAAAGGAAGTGCTCCATCGCAGCGAGGCCCTGCACGTGCAGAATATTTGTGTATAAGGAAGTGGCATCAATGGTTACAAGGATGGTTTCTGGGGGTAACAGATTGGGTAAGGATTCCAGCCCCTCAAGAAAGTGGTTGGTGTCTTTGATGAAGGATGGGAGACTGCATGTAATGGGTTGAAGGTGTTGACCTACATAGGCATAGTTACGTTCTGTGGGGGCTTGGTAACCAGCTACAATTGGGCGGCCAGGATGATTGGGTTTGTGAATTTTATGAAGAAGGTAGAAGATAGGGGTGCGGGGTGTTGGTGGGATCAGGAGGTTGATGGAGTCAGGTGAAAGGTTTTGTAGGGGGCCTAAGGTTCTGAGGATTCCTTGAAGCTCCGCCTGGACATCAGGAATGGGATTACCTTGGCAAACTTTGTATGTGATGTTGTCTGAAAGCTGACACAGTCCCTCAGCCACATACTCCCAACGATCAAGTACCACGGTCATGGAACCCTTGTCTGCCAAAAGAATGATGATGGATCGGTCAGCCTTCAGATCACGGATAGGTTGGGCTTCAGCAGTGGTGATGTTGGGAGTAGGATTAAGGTTTTTTTTAAGAAGGATTGAGAGGCAAGGGTAGTAAATCATTTAGATAGTACTTAACAAAATCATTAAAGATCCATGCACTACCCACTGATACAGATTCATGCACTACCCACACCATAGCAAAAGGAAGAAAGTAACTTGTTCTCTGATGAACACAAATTGGCAGACTACACTATACCTCACTACTTCCCAGTGATGTTAGATAGCTTCTTCCATTTCTTACGCTCCACACTATGTGGCACTTTACTCTCAGATTGTACTATTAATCTTCTCTTTAAATTTGCGCCGCGTGGGATTAGCCAAGCAGTCAAAGGCGCTGCAGACTGTGCGGCTGGTCCCGGCGGAGGTTCAAGTCCTCCCTCGGGCATTGGTGTGTGTGTGTGTTTGTCCTTAGCATAATTTAGGTTAAGTAGTATGTAAGCTTAGGGACTGATGACCTTAGCAGTTAAGTGTCATAAGATTTCTAACACATTTCGACATTTTTTTAAAATTTGTTTTCATACTTAAATTACATCACCTCTGAACAAAAATTGATATGGCTTTACTTTCACCGATTATGGTTACTCTCTCTCTTGGAACAAGCGTCAGCTCAAAGTAACAACATTTATCATTAAAAACAAGCATTCCATACAAATTAGCTACATCACTCAACAGTGTTGTTACAGTATTGCTTCAAAATAAGTTTGTGTAATTTCTTATCGGTGACAAATACGTGAGTGAAAATTACAGAATTTCAGATCAGAACTTGATGTTGTGCATGAATCCATTCATAACATTACTTTAAACCTCTATACTACTGTTTATAAAATGGCTATCGAAAAAAAATTCATTCAGGTACTTTGACCAGCAGTTAAGCTGTAACTGAGTGTGAAACTTTAATAATCTTTGAAAAACAGATACAGTTTTCAGATACTTCTTTCCATACAAATCCTTTGAAGTGACAGATTCCAAACATTTATCAATAAATAAGGTTGGAAGTTCATCTATTTTTGATTATTCAGCTAAGAATTTATATTTCATAACAGGAAAACATTTCATTAGTGGTACAAGTTTTGAAATTTTCATCTATATTTTTGATTTCAGCATAACTATTTTCAGTGTTAATTTGGACTCATTTCTGTCTGCTCTAATTATCTCTATTATTTGTTTAAGTTCACTACTCAGTTAAGATTCTACTTCCCCCTTACTCATTTCTACAGCCAAAACTCCCACTTCCAAACCCCCTACTTTCTCTCCAAGATTATGAATCTGATTTCCAAATAGTTGTTAAAGAATTGCAACTTTCTAGTCTGTAGACAGTTGGAGATTAGCAACTGACTAATTAACACTCATAATTAATTGTCCCATATTTTGAAATTGTTCCTGATTTTTTATTAAACTCTTATTTTAAAAATGGTACTATTCCCACTAATATAATGTTTACATCATCATGTCTCTGTTCTATTATTTCAAACATTCCATCTTCATGTGGGCACATCGAAACATGGCAGGAGCTGCCATTGTATCAAGTCTCCACATTAACCGATATTAATGCGCTAATTCGGTACAACTGACTGGCTCGTATTTTACTGCTATGACTTATGTCATCAAGTGTCACATGACTTTGTGATATAAGTTCTACACCATTTAAAATACTTCAAAGTGAACAGTAAGCTCTTTTAGGGGAGTGACATATTTGTCCACTGTGATTATGTGTTGGTGCATACACTCCTGGAAATTGAAATAAGAACACCGTGAATTCATTGTCCCAGGAAGGGGAAACTTTATTGACACATTCCTGGGGTCAGATACATCACATGATCACACTGACAGAACCACAGGCACATAGACACAGGCAACAGAGCATGCACAATGTCGGCACTAGTACAGTGTATATCCACCTTTCGCAGCAGTGCAGGCTGCTATTCTCCCATAGAGACGATCATAGAGATGCTGGATGTAGTCCTGTGGAATGGCTTGCCATGCCATTTTAACCTGGCGCCTCAGTTGGACCAGCATTTGTGCTGGACGTGCAGACCGTGTGAGACGACGCTTCATCCAGTCCCAAACATGCTCAATGGGGGACAGATCAGGAGATCTTGCTGGCCAGGGTAGTTGACTTACACCTTCTAGAGCACGTTGGGTGGCACGGGATAGATGCAGACATGCATTGTCCTGTTGGAATAGCAAGTTCCCTTGCCGGTCTAGGAATGGTAGAACGATGGGTTCGATGACGGTTTGGATGTACCGTGCACTATTCAGTGTCCCCTCGACGATCACCAGAGGTGTACGGCCAGTGTAGGAGATTGCTCCCCACACCATGATGCCGGGTGTTGGCCCTGTGAGCCTCGGTCGTATGCAGTCCTGATTGTGGCGCTCACCTGCACGGCGCCAAACACGCATACGACCATCATTGGCACCAAGGCAGAAGCGACTCTCATCGCTGAAGACGACACGTCTCCATTCGTCCCTCCATTCACACCTGTCACGACACCACTGGAGGCGGGCTGCACGATGTTGGGGCGTGAGCAGAAGACGGCCTAACCTATTTCTGATAAGAAGATCTCGTATACTGGAAGAAAAAAGAACTTTGAACAGCAGTTGCAGTAAATAAAAATTGTATTATTTGTATCCATGATAAAAATATCAATATGTTTTTTTATTATTATTTCTAAGACTCACAGTATCATAGCCCTACAGCAAAACTAGTTGAATTTAACTGTTTATGAAGTTCAAATATGTTTTTGTCAGCTTAATTTTCATCAAAATTCATGAGTATAAATTTGGAACAGATTAAAAAAGACTTTAAACCAAACTCTGTGTAGAGCAAGCTATCCACTACAAAACAACACAAATCACAATCTTCTAGAGTAAATACTCTCAGAAATATGCCCATTCAAATGAAAACTGTTTCCTCCCATACAATATATTTGTCAAAAGAGCCACTATACTGAGTCAGCTAGTTATTCATTCACTAAACACATAATAAGTTATTTTAATGTCAAAATATCACCAGTTCAGCTCTTCTGTAACTTATCAAAGACATTTGACTGTGTTAATCATAATATTCTATTACAGAATGCAGACAGTTACACCATACTGTTCCAAGTAATATAAGGATGAAGTCTATGTCATCCACACAGAGAGAAATTACAATGTGAGCTCTGCAGTGTTCAATCATTGGCCCAGTCTTGTTTGTCCATTATGTTGATGATTTACTAGTTTGATCCACTGTTTTTTAATCAGGAGGCATAATATTACTCCTACTTGTTCATGATACAAGCATTATCGTAATGCAAAGCAAAGAAGCATATAGTTTTGTGCCACAAAGCAAGCCCTTGACATAAATTTGTTATAGAATTTTAGAACTTATTCTGAGCTCAAATGTAATGAGCTCCTCATTGTCAACCAGCATGAATTCCAAAAACATTGATCATGTGAATCCCAACTCACAGTTTTCTCACATGATGTACTGAAATCCATGGATCAAGGCAGTCACGTAGATGCTTTGGTTTCTGAAAAGCATTTGACTCAGTACAACTTCTATGCTTATTACCAAAAGAGTGATTCTGTGGAATATCAAGCAAAATTTGTGAGTGGATTTTTTGGTAAGGACACAACATGTTACATTGGATGAGATGTAGAAGTAATTTCAGGTGTGCCCAAGAGAAGTGTGTTGGGACTCTTGCTGCTCATTTTGTATATTTATTACAATGTGGACAATATTAATAGCAATTAAGGCTTTTTGCAGATGATGCAGCTATCTGTAATGGAGTACTGTGTGAAAGAAGCTGCATAAATTGTTCAACTCATACAAATATCTGGGCGGAACAGTTTGTAGGGTTATGAAACTGAATGATCATGTACATGAAGTTATTGATAAAGCAAGTGGTTGACTGCAGTTCATTTGTAAAATAGTAGGGAAATGTAATCAGTCTACAAAAGAGATGGCATACAAAACATTTACGCAACCCATTCTACAATACTTCTCAAGTGTGTGGGACCTGTACCAAATAGAACTAATGGGGGATAGAGAATGGATACAAAAAAAGAGCAGCACAAATGGCCCACAGGTTTGTTTGACCCTTGGAAGTGTGTCCTGAAGATGCTGAAAGAACTGAACTGGCAATCTCGTGAAGAAAGACAAAAACTATCCTCTGAAAACCTATTTAGAAAGGTTTTTAGTCAACTTTAAGTGATGAATCTAGGAATATATTACAACCCTCTAAACATAGTCCCCATAGGGATTGTGAATACAATATTAGACTAATTACAGCACACACAAAGGCATTTAAACAGTCCCTGCACTCCATATATGAACAGACTGGGGAAATGTCCTAATAGCTGGTACATTGAGATGTACCCTCCACTTTGCAATTCGGAGTGGTTTACAGGTTACAGATATAGATGTAGATATTTTCTGTTCCAGGTCCACCCTTACCCTTTAAAAATTCTTGTAAACAAAACTGTCTACATCTGACTTTGGCAAAATGTACTGTGTGCAGACTCAGGTGTGCTAGGTGGCTGGTGGTTTGGTGCATCACCATCGTCACCAGACAGCAACTTCCTGCGCGTACATAACGCCTTCCCCAACCGGCGGCTGTCGGACAATGCACTCATGATGCCACCCAAGATACGCGTGGCACCTAGCTGCGCCTCATCGCCTGGTGGCACGCCTGGCGGTGGCCTGCCTGTGCGCCGGCATTCCAGCATTGGCCCACAGGAGCGGCGTGGATCTGCTGTCAACCTGTCGCCACCAACGGTCAGTCGCCACTTCAGACTCTGCTGCTCTCATCACTGTCACATCACACTTATTCAAAAATTTTCTGGACTTCCAGCCATATCACGTGGTTCAAACTAATAGAGAGTGCGGCTTTCTACCCCGCATGCCATTTCAGCTTACTACACCACATCTCCTGTTTGCCATGTTATCACTGCTGCCTTGTCAATCAAAATATAGTATTATATTAAAAACAAAGATTCCATGACCTACCAAACGGGAAAGCGCTGGTAGACAGACACAATAAAAAAACACACACACAAAATTTCAAGCTTTTGCAACCAACGGTTGCATCATCAGGAAAGAGGAAAGGAGAGGGAAAGACGAAAGGATGGGGGTTTTAAGGGAGTGGGTAAGGAGTCATTCCAATCCCGGGAGCAAAAAGACTTGCCTTAGGGGTAAAAAAGGACAGGTATGCACTCGCGCGCGCGCGCCCACACACACACACACACACACACACACACACACACACACACACACACACACACACACACACGCATATCCATCCACACATATACAGACACAAGCAGACATATTTAAAGGCCAAATATGTCTGCTTGTGTCTGTATGTGTGGATGGATAGGTGTGTGTGTGTGTGTGTGTGTGTGTGTGTGTGTGTGTGTGTGTGAGTGTATACCTGTCCTTTGTTCCCCCTGAGGCAAGTCTTTCTGCTCCCGGGATTGGAATGACTCCTTACCCACTCCCTTAAAACCCACATCCTTTCGTCTTTCCCTCTCCTTCCCTCTTTCCTGAAGAAGTAACCGTTGGTTGCGAAAGCTTGAAATTTTGTGTGTGTGTTTCTGTGTTTTTTTATTGTGTCTATCTACCAGTGCTTTCCCGTTTGGTAAGTCATGGAATCTTGTTTTTAATATATTTTTCCCATGTGGAATGTTTCTTTCTGTTTTATTCATATCATCAAAATATAGTATTATTCATATATACCTCTGGGGTTTCATAAGACGTCTACCCAAAAATTAAAAGACACAGTGAGAAGTGACACATATCAGTGGAAGGAGCACCTCTCAAAGTTTTAACTCTTAACACACACTGTGCTGATGTTTCAGATTACATCACTGTAGGGAGAGGGGGGGGGGGGGGGGGGCACAGGCATGCAGAAACACAACATCTATAAGAGTGACACATTGATTGTGTGTTCCTGAATTCACTAAATGCAAGTCAGTTGTGACAGTTCAAGGTCAATTTCATACCAGATATCAGGTAAAGGCTCCAACAGACAAAACAGTCAGTAGGTAGTACAACACATTCCATGAAATTGGCTGCTTATATGGAGCAAATAACAGGCAAGCCATGGCAATTGTCATCAGAGAAGGTGAAGTTTGTATGGAAATCATTCATCAGGAGCTCAAAGAAACTGCTGACAAGTGCAAGCAGAGAACTGAATGCTGACTATATGAGACTCTGAGCTTTGTTTTTGCTTTTGTAATGACTTGCAGCAGCTACTGTAATGTGAGCTAAAAACTCGGAGAGCTGTACCATCCACTGATACCCAGTTATTTTCTATATGTCTTGTACTTTTCATGTTGTTGTCTTTTGAAACCCCAGAGCTACTAATGAATAGCCCCGTATAAGTCAGTGTTTTTGCTCCTCATCTGCTGCAAACTACAGCATTGCAGATCGCCCTTTACAGGCTTCAGCAGTTGACAGATTACTGTGGAGGATTGAAATCTGATTTATCAATGTCTTTCTTTAACATGTCCACCTCTGAGCTGTCAGTGTGTCTGTCATGCATAGGACATGGGCTGAATTCTTTGTACTGCCAGGGATTTTGTCTTGTTTGAGGACTGGAAAGGGGAGCACTCAGCCATGTATGGCTAACAGAGTAGCTACTCAAATGAGATACAATGCCTCCAAGGTTCACAGTCCTCTGGTTTTGATAGTGGAGTGACTTCTGTTGTTTTACTCTTTTCCTATCTGTGAGCCCCAGAACATGAGGAATGCTACATTTATTGCTGTTTCTTCTAGCTGTCTGCCTCCATAGCCGAGGTCGCTAAAATAAGGAACGCATGTTGTGATGTTGCACTTGTTCTGTGATAACTTGAAGTTTCATGTCATGCTGTACTGTAAATATATCCAGGAAACTAATGATATGAAGGATATTATCAAATGATTAGACTGAACAAGAAATGAATTTTAAAAGATAATTATGTCACTTTTTTTTGCAATATACCATAGTTGATGGCCTGTTCCGGTTTTACAGTTTCCAGTTTATACAAGTAAAGGGATGCACACCTCTTCCATTGTGAACACATAAGAGAGAAAACTCACCCAAATATTAATCATAGTCACAGAATTGTTAAGTTTCACAGTGGCAAAATATGCAGTGACAGAACAATGAAAGTGACAGTGCACATGAAATAATTTGCAGTAAAATGAACAACATTAATGACATGATCCAGTAACTAGAAGAACACTTTTAGGCTGCATATTTACTAGTTCACCCAAGATTTTAAGACATAAAGATATTCCTCAGTTTCAGACTATTTACAAATGTATTTGTCATGAATATTATGTTGGGGAGCAGAATGTCCTTTCATGGATACAATGTTAGTATCATGCTATGTAGGCACAGTAGTTCAGTCAAACTAACATAACAGTGAAACTTCCTGGCAGATTAAAACTGTGTGCCCGACCGAGACTCGAACTCGGGACCTTTGCCTTTCGCGGGCAAGTGCTCTACCAACTGAGCTACCGAAGCACGACTCACGTCCGGTACTCACAGCTTTACTTCTGCCAGTATCCGTCTCCTACCTTTCAAACTTTACAGAAGCTCTTCTGCGAAACTTGCAGAACTAGCACTCCTGAAAGAAAGGATATTGCGGAGACATGGCTTAGCCACAGCCTGGGCCAGCTGTGAGTACCGGACGTGAGTCGTGCTTCGGTAGCTCAGTTGGTAGAGCACTTGCCCGCGAAAGGCAAAGGTCCCGAGTTCGAGTCTCGGTCGGGCACACAGTTTTAATCTGCCAGGAAGTTTCATATCAGCGCACACTCCGCTGCAGAGTGAAAATCTCATTCCGGTAACATAACAGTGTTATCCGAATGCTTGCCTATCACAAAATCTAATGAAATCTGTTACAGAGATATCTGTGTGCTGGCCAGTTGCAGACAGCCAATTTCGGGAGAGGGGTGGCTATTTAAAGAGAAGTATAAGAACATGATGTGATTTCCAAAACTACTTAGTGTTTTGAGATTTGGCCAGGTTAGATTTTACTACATATTGAAGGAGGGTCGATGGTTGGCATCCATTTATCAGCTCTGCCAGGCTCTTGTCTCCCACCAGAATGAAATGGTACAAATTCAAAAAACAGTCTAAAACAGCTTCAGGGGACCTGCCGCATATATTCTTCTGCATCTGAGTTTTAAACATCCCCACCACTTGTTCAGTATCACCATTAGACTGAGGATGAAATGGAGGAGTTGTGAGATGATGAACAACAGTAGCCTGAGAAAAAGATATAAATTCTCAAAAAAATAAATCACAGTATGCACAAGTCCCTCAATTGTAAAAATCTTAGAGAGGGCCGAAATAGTGGCCACTGTGGACATGGATGAATAATGCACCATGAAGGAAGATTTGGAACAGTCATCCACTACAATGAGCCAGTACTGAAGAGCACATCAAAATCAATATGTAGACACTTCCACAGATGCTGTGGCATTGGCCAGGGTGAAAAAGACACTGTCATGACCACATGTTGCTGAAAACAGTGAGCATAAGCACAGCAATAAGGCATGTGATGTCCCCATCTGTGTGCAGTCAGCACACATGCTAGGAGCCAAATCTGTGATATAAGTAGTCACCTAATGACTCCCATGCAGAAGCCATAGTACATTATGGCATATGGAAGTAAGAATCTCAACAGGGGAGCAGTATCCTTCACAGTTAACTATAGAACCCCATCAGATGCTGAAAGGCAGAGCTGGGAGACATAATTATGCAAGAGATCCAAGGCAGGGCCTGGAGGTTCTTCTGGCCATCTGGGCTGCACGTAAGAGAGTATCCACTTAGTACAGCATCCAAGGCAATGGTCAATTCCATTGTGGAACTAGTGATCAGAAAACTACAGACAGCATTCTGCTTCTCATTATCTAAATAGAAACAAAGCATCTCATCCTCATCAAACATTGGGTCTGGCCCAATTGGAAGGTGAAATAAGGCATCAGCATTGGTGTATTGCGACATCAGCTGGTAATGGATCTGATAATGATAACAAGAGAGGAAGAGAGCCCACCACTGCAAACAATGCACTGCCTTGTCCAAAACCGAAGCTTAAAGGTTAAAAACAGCAACTAACAGCTTGTGATCTGGGATTAATGGAACTTAGAGCCACACAAGAAGACGTGAAATTTCTTGAGTGCATACACAATTGCTAAAGCCCCCTTTTCAATCTGAGAATACTGCTGCTTGGGAGGAGTTGAAGTTTTAGAAGCATAAGCAATGAGTCATTCAGATCTGTCCATATATTTTTGCACCAACAACATGCCAAGACCATTCTGAGTGGCATCTGTAGCCAACATGAGATGCTGACCCAGCTGAAAAGCTGCCAGACACAAGGCAGATTGAAGCTTAGATTTAAGCAAAATGAATACTTGGTCACAAGCTGGGGAGCAAAAAAAGGCAGAATATAATGCATAAGTGTGTGCAGGGGTTGAGCAGCAGTGGATGCAGGGTTGAGCAGCAGTGGATGCAATCAGTAAAACCGTATGGTAGTACGCAACTTTGGCTAGAAACTCCCCTAGTTCCTTAATGGAGGTCAGCTGTGGCAAAGCCGCAATTGTGTCAACATGATGATGCAATGGCTTGACCCCTGTACAAAAAAATTGAGATTTGGAAAGGTTGCACTTGAGACCCGCAGACTGGAAAAAAGAAAATGATGACCGAGATGATCGAGGTGGCCTTTGGTGAAAGAACCCAAAACAATGATACCATCTAGGTAATTGATGCAGCCAGGTACAGAGGCTATCAGCTGTTCTAAAAAATGCTCAATAATTGTGGGCATGCTAGTGACACCAAAAGGCAAGTACTGATATTGGCACAGGCAGAAATTTGTATTGACAACAAGAAGGCATCTGGTGGCCACATCCAAGGGGAGTTGGAGGTACGCTTCTGACAAATCACTCTTGGAAAAGTAGTGGCCACCTCACAATTTTGCAAGCAACTCATCATGGTGGGGCAAAAAGAATATATCTGTCATGAACTGTGCATTAATTGTGACACTGAAGTCCCCTCAGAGGTGAAGATTACCCATCAGCTTCTTAACAATGACCAGTGGTGTAGCCCATTCATTGGAAGAAATAGGCCAAATGACATCAAGCAATGTCAGTCTACTCAGTCTTGACAGAGTTGCACAATGTGACAGGTGCCTGTCATGCCAAAAAAACCAAGTGGGAAGACTATTTCATGGTAATGTGGGCCTGAAAACTGGAAGCCCCTGTGATGCTGAGTTGAAGGTTGTACTGCTGCAATCGCTTCCTTGACATCCTGAACACCTACAGTGTGCCTAACAGG
Organism: Schistocerca gregaria; assembly: GCF_023897955.1. NCBI lineage: Eukaryota > Metazoa > Arthropoda > Insecta > Orthoptera > Acrididae > Schistocerca > Schistocerca gregaria. The sequence continues at coordinate 87,267,970 of NC_064923.1, forward strand.
GGTTGACTGAGCAGCTTCCAATGCATGCATCACATCAGTCACATGCATTCTGCCACAGTAATAGGTTGAGAGAAGCTTGCACATTTCATCAAATGATCAGCTGGCCAGTTCTTGCACAGGCACAAGTTGGCACAACAATTGATAAATACATGGTGAAAGACAGGAAAGGAGGAAAGCTCTACACAGGTTTGCATCATTCATATGAAAAAGCTAGAAATGTTGGTATAACTGTGTCTCATAAGAGTCCGAGTCTTCAGTCATTCATCGTATGCCAGGGGAGGATGACCATTGCACAGATGGGAGAGTGACCTGCCATGAACATGGAGAGGCCACTGGACTTAGGGCGGTGGTGGGAGCCAGCTGTTGTTCTGCAAAAGCCTGCTGATCAGCAATGATAGGTTGGAATATTTACTCCATTGAGACATTCATCAGGTGACTTAGCACTGATGCTAACATGCAGAGAAAACGTAACCCTCATTTGTCACCAATATTTTATAGCAAGAACAAACACGATTTATGGAGCGTAGTCCTTTATAGAGAAATGTGTAAGATGCAATAAAATGCAGGTTGTAAATGGCACTGGGCACATTGACTGAACAACAGTAAGATGGGTTACAGAATAGGCTCAGCACTCATTAGGAATCATATAATACTGTTTCTTTGGTGGCTCAGCAGAGTGTGACAAGTGGTTGACCCAGGTGGCCTCTATAAGCAGAATGTGGACTGTATGAATGCATGATCTCTGAAATCATGCACATCATGCATGGACTCATAAGACTTGATTTTAGGTTGGCTTATGAATAACATATTTCAGGTTATCCACAAAAGTACAGGGAATATTGTAATTATGTCTCATCTAAAATCCCCTATTTGTAAGTATGGCATCCATTGTGAAATAACCATTTCATGATTCTAAATTATTCAAAATCCCAATTATTGACTGAATTAATAAGTGAGTGGTATTGTTTGATTCAAAAAAATTATGTTAATATAGTTATATTGTCAAAGTTCAAAACCTTGCAGTCGTAAAGGAGAATAGGTGATTGAAATTTAGAGAATCTGAATCTTTATGTCAGTTATTTTGTCAGTTAATTAAATTTGGTTAATTCCAATTATGTTCTTGGAAAGACAGGAATTACTACTGCCCATGGCTTCATGAAAAGTCTGCCAACTTTTAAAGCCTTGTAACATATGACCCTCAAAAAACACAGTGGCCTGCTGCAGTTGTGTAATTATTATGTGTAGACAGCAGTCATTCACAAGCATTAGACTACATTAGACTAATACTGTTAGATGCATGGTAAACATCAACCATTGTCTAAAGATGACTGTGCAGTCTTGAGCCAAAAGCTCATGAAGTTTGAACCAGCTCATTTTGTTGGAAGCCCAGAATGATATAATAGTATTTAGTTCCACTGAGATCCCTTAGCTAGTGCTATGTATCTAAATATGTTACAACTAATCCTCATACTCTAATTAATGGCTAATGTTTTTCTTGTTAAGGTATGATATGAGGACAGTATATAACTTAAGTGTGGATATCAAAAGTAATGGTAAAGTGTGTCGGCATGTCAGTTATGTTTATATAGTTCAGATTTGTTGGAAGGTACACTGAAATGAATTCACAGTATGTTGTTAATTAAGCACTTTTGCATTTGGTGGCAGCTCACAAACAGATTAAATGCAGCAGCTGAAAGAAGTGCAGCATCTTCTGATACACTTGAAACATTTTTACTCCAGATACATTTTTTCAGATCAAAACCTGTATTCATATGAAGCCTTTGGACAGCACTGGTAAAGTTGAAAAAATCTGGACAGCATATAGTCACAAAATCATTATGTTTTCCATTATGTTGCTCTTCATGCATTTAATGACTTTACCTCTTGTTAATATCTTGGAAATCATTACTTCATTATGAAAATCTTTGATGATTCTAAATAAGTTATGAATTGATACATATACAATAGTGAAAGTATTTTATGAATAATTTGCTGTGTATGAGCTTCTGTATAGCTTCCAGCAAATGTCAACTTCATAGATAGCATACTTAATTCAAATTCTTCAATGGACAATAATGTAGATGAAGTGTCTTTCTTTTTTGCCAATTGATTTGACTTCTGTGTGGAGCATAACCTTTGCTGAGGTGTCTGTTGCATGTTTAGGATTCTGTCATTATTTTGTTGTATTGGGAAGACTGATTGACATAACACTTAACACTATTAGAAATCTTCATGTGAAGAAGGATTCACACATTTTACTGCACTGCACAATGAACACTAAAAGTTTATTACATATCAAAAGCAAAGATAAAAACAACCATATTAAATGAAAGAGAACATACAAAAGATAGTGGCTCACAATATATACAATGAGACCACAGATACTCGTTTAAATTCTTGGGCAAATCTTAAAACACTCCCACTTCAAAACATTTAAATAATCATCTTAAAAATACCTAGACCCATTTAGTCCACAAATTCATAATGTTTTTCTTCTTCCTCAATCCCTTCTACTACTGGCATATCATTTGTCTGTAAGTAAAGTATTTTTACAGGTTTGTTGGATACACCTTCCCATGTACTAATGATTCGAACATTATCGGAATGCTTTGACCTTTTATGCTTTGGTGGATTGACAGGAAAATTTAATACACTCTGGTTACAAATAAAGTTTTATGCTTATTATAGCTTATCGGTTCATATAAAAGCTTCTTCAATAAATAAGTCTCGACAAGCCTCAGAAAGAACCATATATCCAGCCTTTGTGTTAGAAAGAGCAACAGTTGCCTGCTTAGCACTTTGCATAAAACTACAGAGTCACAAAACTTAAAAATAAAAGCAGCACATGATTTTCTATCTAAAGAACAATTTGCCCAGTCTGCATCTACAAAACAACAGAATTCTAAATCAGCTTTTGTAAATTACAGATAATAAATCTTAGTTTCCTTCAAATATATCAAAATGTCTTAGCACATTTCCAATTTTTATCATAATATGAATTATGAAACTGACTAAAATAATGCACATGGAAACAAATATCTGGTTTTATGAGTACTGGCAAATACATCTAGCTTTTCATTAGGGCTTTATAAAGGAAATCATCATTCTTATTTTCTTTTCAAATCATAAAATCAAGTATAGATCCAATAGTAGTTTTTGCAATTTTACAATTTGTCATACTGAACCTTTCCAATAGCTGATTATTTACTTCTCTTGATTTCAAGCTAACACTTCACTAATCTTGTTGTTGTTGTTGTGGTCTTCAGTCCTGAGACTGGTTTGATGCCATGCTACTCTATCGTGTGCAAGCTCCTTCATCTCCCAGTACCTACTTCAACATACATCCTTCTGAATTCACTAATCTTATCACATTTAATTTCCATCCCTAACCAGGTTTTAGCTATTCCTAAGCCCTTTGCTTCAAACCAAGCTTAATTTTTCAAGAATTCACTCTCACAGGCATCATTTGAAAAAGTGTATAAATCATCGACAAATAAGATTGTAGTAACTTTTGTTTTATTAATTAGCAAGGTACTAGTCTATACCTTTTGTACCCAAGACAGTTAAAAACATCAGTTACCCTTTTATTCCACACTCGGGATGATTGTTTTAACCAATACCCCTTTTGAACTTCAAAACTTTATCTTTATTATTATAAAGATTATACCCTTCAGATTTCTTTGATAAAGTTTTCTCTTTGAGAATGCAATTTAAAAAAGCCACATTCACATGAATATGTGTGATGTTTAAATCTACTTCAACAGATATAGCTATTAGAATTCTAAGCGTAGAACACCTTACCACAGTTTCATTGGAGTAACTCCCAGGAGTCTGGTTTCTGATTTTACCACAAACTTAGCACAATGCCACACTTTACCTTCACTGCTGACTCCTATCTTGAACACCACTTACACTGCACAACACTGCCACTTTCTGGAAAATTTGTGATTTACCAAGTACTGTTGTCTTCAAAATGTTGTATCTCTTTGTTCATAGCATGTCTCTATTCTTCTGCATCAGGTCTGGAAATGGCCATCTGTACAGTTGTGGGTCTTTGTTTTGATCTGAAGTTCCAGGAGAAAAATAAGTCTCATAATTATTAAACCTTTTATTTCATCAACAGAAATAATCATTCATTAGTTTTTGAAAATATAATTTAACTGGATAGACAAAAAATCTACTGACTAAGCAACAGCAGGATAACACACACTTAGAAAGGCTAAGGAACTTTGCAAGCTTTCAGAGCTGTGGCTGCTCCTTATGGCAAAATGGTACAAGGGGATGGAAAAGAGGTGAAGAAAAAATGAGTGGTGAGATTTAGGAAATGGGGAGCTAGTGTTATCAGCAAACAGAAATATTTTAGAATCACCTGTAATACTAGAGGGCACATCATTTACATAAATAAGGAACAGTAGCAGCCCCTGGCCCCAACACTGATCCCAGGCACACTCCCAATTTGATTGTGCCCCACTCAGACCCCACATCATAGCCATTCTCAACACTGTGGATAATGATCTTATGCTGTCTGTAGTTACATCTTCAGGGACACTCTGTGAATCGAACAATGGTAAACCAGGATGGAATGTAACAATATAATGAGAAGGAAAGTTGCTACTTACCATATAGCGGAGATGCTGAGTTTCAGATAGGCACAACAAAAAGTCCCTCACAATGAAAGCTTTCAGCCATTGGCCTTCATCAGTAATACACACACACACACACACACACACACACACACACACACACACACACACACACACACACACTCATGCAAATGCAACTCAAACACATGACTGCAGTCTCAGACAACTGGAACCAGTGGTTTCACTGGAACTAGTGGTTTCAGTTGCCTGATACTGCAGTCATGTATGTGAGTTGCATCTGCAAGTGTGTGTGTGTGTGTGTGTGTGTGTGTGTGTATTATTGACAAACGCCAATGGCTGGAAGCTTTAATTGTGAGAGTCTTTTTGTTGTGCCTACCTGAGACTCAACATCTCCACTATATGGTGAGTAGCAACTCTCCTTTCATAATACTGATACTCTGTGAATCACACTTATATGCTTGGCAGAGGTTTCATAAAACCACCTTCACAATAATATGCTGTTGTTCCTCTCTCAAACAGTGCAGAAAAAATTAACATCTATATCTTTTCATGCAACCTCTGATTTCCATTATTTTATTATGATGACCATTTTTTCCAATATTTTTGCATTCGGAGAAAGAAGTTAGTGATTGAAATTTTTGAGAAGGTCCTGCCACAAGAAGAAATGCCTTTGTTTTAATGATGTCCACCCCAAATACTGTATCATGTCTATGACACTTTCTCGCCTATTTCTTGATAATAAAAAACATGCTGCTCATCTTTAGACTTTCTTAATGCACTCTATTAGTCCTGTCTCGTAAGATCTCACACTGCACAGCAGTACTCCAAAAGAGGATGGACAAGCACAGTGTAGGCAGTCTCTGTAGTAGGTCTTACAGTGGAAAATCCAGGATGGAATGTAACAACATTATGAAAAGGATAGTTACTATGCACCATATAGTGGATATGATGAGTCACAGATACGCATAAAAAAAACACTGTCACAAAATAATTTTTCAGCCAACAAGGCCTTTGTCAAAATTGACCCCCCCCCCCACAGACACACAATCACTCATGCAAACACCTCACATACAAATGACCACTCTCTCTGGGAGCTGGAGGCAAGACTATGAGGAGCATCAGCACATGGTAGGAGAGGCAACTGGGTGGGGGTAAGGAGAAGGCTGGGGCAGGGAGGCGGCAGGATACCAAGGTAGGAGTGGGTGATGGTGAAGTGCTGCTGGGAGCATGCAGGGATGAGGTGGAGAGAGGGTAGGGCAGCTGGTCACAGTTGGGAGGTTAGATAGAGGGCTGAGGAATGGGTGTAAATGAAAAGGAGAGAAGTAAAAAGACTGTGTGCATTAGTGGAATAGAGTGCTGGAATAGGAACAGGGAAGGGCTAGATCAGTGAGGACAATAACTAACAAAGGTTGAGGTCAGGAGGGTTATGGGAATGTGGGATATACTGCAGGTAGAGTTCGCACCTGTGCAGTTCAGAAAAGCTGGTGTTGGTGGTAAGGATCCATATAGCATAGGCTCTAAAGCCGTCACTGATATGAAGAAATTCATACTGGGCAATGTTCTCAGCAACATGGTGGCCCACTTGCTTCTTGGCCACAGTTTGTCGGTGGTCATTCATGCAAAGAGACAGCTTGCTGGTTGTCACGGCCATGTACAATGCAGCACAACAATTCCAGCTCAGCTTGCAGATCTTATATGATTGGTTTCACAAGTAGCCCTGCCTTTGATGGGGTAGGTGACATTTGTGATAGGACTGGAGCAGGTGTTGGTGGGAGGATGTATGGGACATGTCTTGCATCTAGGTCTATTACAGTGATGAGCCATGAAGCAAGGGATTTGGAGCAGGGTTTGTGTGGGGATGAATGAGTATATTGTGTAGGTTTGGTGGGTGACAGAATACCAGCATGGGAGGGGTGGGAAGGGTAGTGGACAGGAAATTTCTCATTTTGAGCATGATGGGAGGTAATTGAAACCCTGGCAGAGAATGTAATTCAGTAGCTCCAGTCCTGGATGGTACTGAGTTATGAGAGGAATGCTTCTCTGTGGCTGGACGGTGGGATTTTGGCTATGGTTGGCAACTGGAAAGATAAGGCATGGGAGATTTGCTTTTGTACAAGGTTGTCAGGGTAATTACATTCAGTAAAGGCCTCAGGGTGGCTAGGCTGTATGAAAGAACCCCCTTCTTGATATGGAACTGGTGGGAGCTGTTGAAGTGGAAGTATTCCTGGTGGTTAGTAGGTTTGATATGGATAGAGTTAGTGATGTAGCCTATATTGAGGTGGATGTCAACATCTAGGAAGGTGGCATGTTGGGTTCAGTAGGACCAGCTGAAGCGAATGGGGGAGAAGGTGTCAAGGTTCTGGATAGGGTGTCCTCACCCTCGATCCATGTCATGGTTTGCATCTTTTATATAGGAGGGTAGGTTATGGGTAATAGGTTGAAGGTGTTGGTCTATGAGAGTGGATATTCTTTCAGTGTGGGCACAATGGCTGGCCATCATGAGTGGTTGGATTTGTGGACTTTAGGAAGCATGTAGAAGGCAGAAGTGTGGGGAGTGGTAGGGGTGAGCAGAGAGATGGATTCTAGGGAGAGATTCTGGGATGGGCCTAAGCATTTGAGGAGAGACTGGAGATGCTGCTGGATTTCTGGAATGGGGTCACTGTGGATATCTGACAGCTAACAGAGTCCTTCTGCCAGGTAATCCTTGCCTGTCAAACAACAGTGGTGGCGCCTTTGACTGCAGGTTGTGTCATAAGGTTAGGATCAGGTTTTAGTTGGTGGACTGCAGTTCTTTCTGTGGATGTAAGGTTAGTTTGGATGTTGAGGGATTTCTGGAATCATGGTGAGGCAAGGTTCGAGCTTAAGAAATTCTGGAAAGTTAACAGGGGTTGATTTGGGGCACTAGGGATGGATTACAGTTGGATGGAGGAGTGAACTGAGTCAAACACAGTTCAACATTGATGTTTGGTTGAGTCTGATTGGTAGGATTGGTGGTGGAAAAGTGTTTCCACTGTAGTGACTGAGAGAAGGAGAGAAGAACTTTAACAAGTCCTGCATGACTGAATTTTAGAGCAGTGCAAAACGTCAGGCATTTGAAAGGGACTGATATTTCTGTGGGCCTTAGGGTTTTGGAAGGAAGGTTCATAATGGTGTTTCATGTCTGTTTAGGTTCTGGATTCTGTGTGGTAGTGGGAGGGCATTTTGGATGGTGGGGTAAAAGTAGTAGGTCTGCGAGACAGGGTTTGAGGGAGGTTTTGAGGTTGTTGTATATGTGGTGGGCAGTGGTACTCCAATAAAGAAGTAGGAAGTGAGCAGGGTGGAGAGTTTTCTGAGGTGCATTGTGCATGTTACTGTAGTTCCTGGAGGGCAAAGGTTTCAGTGTGTGTTATCCCTGTAATAGACCTAGATAAAAGACCTGTCCCATACATCCTCCCACAACTATCTACTCCAGTCCAGTCACAAACATCACATATCCCGTCAAAGGCAGGGGTACCTGTGAAACCAGTCATGTGATCCATTAGCTAAGTTGCAGGCACTGTGCTCCATTCTTCATGGGCATGGCAGCCAACAAGCTGTCTGTCTGCATGAATGGCCACTGACAAACTGTTTCCAAGAAACAACTGGACTATCCCATTGCTGAGAACACCATCCAACACCACATTCTTCATTTCATTGATTGCTTCACAATCTGTGTCGTATGGATCCTTCCCACCAACATCTCAATCTTCATTAGTCATTGTCCTCACTAATTTAGCTCCTTCCCAGTTCCCATTCCAGCACTACACAACCCTCTGTTCCACCAATGCACCCAATCTTTTTATTTCTCTCTTTTTCCTCTAACCCCCTCTCCTCTGCCCTCCATCAAATCTCCCAGCTGCACTTCGCTGGCCTACCCTCTCTCCACCTTGCTCCTGCATGCTCCCCAGCAGGACTTCACTGACAACCATCCCTACCCTGCTCTACCTCCCCCTCCCCACCCCAACCTCCTCCTTATGCCTACCCAGTTGCTTCCCCCATCACGCGCTGCTGCTGCCGCTCGTAGTCTGGCTTCAGCTGCCAGAGGCTGTGGTCATATGTGCATGAGTTGCGTTTGTGTGAGTGTTTGTATGTGTGTGTGTGTGTGTGTGTGTGTGTGTGTGTGTGTGTGTGTGTGTGTGTGTGTGTGTGAGAGAGAGAGAGAGAGAGAGAGAGAGAGAGAGAGAGAGAGAGAGAGAGAGAGAGAGAGAGATCTATTTTTGAAATAGGCCTTGTTGGCTGAAAGTTTATTTTGTGACAGTCTTTTGTTGCGCCTATCTGCGACTCAGCATCTCCACTATATGGTTTGTAGTAGAACTGTTGCATCTTCTATGTGTTCTGTCAGTAAATCACAGTCCTTGGTTTGCGTACACCACAACATTTTCTATGTACTCTTTCCAATCTAAGCTATTCTCAATTGTAATTCATAGGTATGTAGTAGAATTTATGGCCTTCATATATGTGTGATTTATAATGTAATCAAAGTTTAACATCTTCCTTTTAACACTCATGTGGATGACTTTACACTTTTTTTCACGGTACAGATATCTTATCTAAATCATCTTGCAATTGGTTTTGATCTTCTGATGACATTACTAGATGATAAACAATAGCATCACCTGCAAACAACTAAAGGTGGCTACTCAGATTGTCTCCTAAATCATTTATGTATATAAGGAACAATTTGGGACTATAACACTACCTATGGGAATGCCAGAAATCACTTCTGTTTTATTCAGTGATTTTCCCTCAGTTACTACAGCTGCTGGTCACAACTGTTCTGCTGTGGAATGAAACATGATAAAACGTTCTATGTCAGTTCAAAGCATATGCACAATTTTTTAAGCAACCTGTGTATCTGAACAAAAGAGTAGTATTAAACCATAGCTTCAGAGCTTCTTAACCCTCAGATGCAAGGTAGTATATAAAAGATTGAAATATTTGAATTTTATGTGTAAATGGTTACAAATTAACTGAAATACCACTAGGTGTCTCTCCATACACCAGTGTAGAGTGTGGTGGTGAGCTGAGTGGTTTGGTACATTGTTAGTGTTTGTAATGTTTCCATGAGTTTGCAGTTTTTGAATGACTGTCCCGAAAGAGTAATGTGTCTGCATGCAGTTTGGTTTAAAACTTTGGAAAAACCACTGCAGAAATGCACAAGAAAGTGGAGAAAACTTTTGGTGACAACACTTTATGCCAGTCACAGATTTATGACTGGTATAAGTATTTCAAAAATTGGCATACACCAATTGATAGTGACAACAATTCTGGTCAGCCAGCAAATTGCATCACACTATAAAATGCTCAGAAAGTGAGGGATCTGATTCTGAAGGACTGCAGACAGACTGTCCTAGACCTCTGTAACACCTAGGGAATAAGTTGCAGCTTAGGGTTAAGCTACATGTGAGCATATTCTGTCAGAAGAATTAAAGAAGAGAAGGCTTGCAGACAGGTTTACACCATGACTGCTTCAAGGCAATCAGAAGGAACATTGTTTGGAAGTCTGCTGGGAACTTAAATAACTGCTTCAGTACAATCCAAACTTGCCACTGGTGAGGAAAGTTGCATTTATGGATATGACCCTGAACTAAGGAGGAAAATGCCTCTGAAGCGCAGACAAAGTAAGCTCAATATGTCAAGAGTGACATTAAGTAATTGAGGGGAAACATGAGGATCCTAGTAAGAGTCAGTCAGGCTCCTACTGTCATCTCGTACAGACCTGCAATGTAGCAAGTTACGTATTTAGCTTCTTCTGTGTTTTCTTAGTGGTACATTTCTTAAATTTCGTGCATGTTTTAGCTATTTAAAAGGCATAATCTCATGTTTTTGCAACTGTAAAGCATTGTCAGGCAATCCATACCACAGTTTTCTTTTCTGCTGAACAGCCAGTTTCACAGCTCATAGAGCATCAGTCTCCATTGATGACATGTGACATGCTTAACAAGTTGCATATCTCGGTTTCTACCTGTTGTAACTGCAACCGAAATTGTTGCGGGGTAGCTGAGAAAGCTTGGTGGGACCAAATGAAGAGCGGCCCATGAACAAACAAACGAACGGAAAGGACGGACACAAATCAACAACGGACGATTGAGAGAGACCTTACAATGACAACACATAAGAAGCAACAGGGTGACACAGACAACCAAATGAATCCAAGACGTCCACTAGTAATGAAAACAAAGAACGGTAAACACACCGTCTGTTGTCGAGGCAGTATGTCAATATGCACGCAGCAATAAGACTCACTGGCTGAGCGAGAGGCAGGCGCTTAAATACATGATCGGGGGCTCCACTATTGGCCGCTGGGACCACGTGTTCCACTGTGGTGCCCTCACACTAAATGTGGGCCAGGAGGCGCACGCTGCCACGGCTTACGAGGCGATGGTGCAGAGACCTCTAGGGGTCTTCGACGTCCATGATGACTAGCACAGATTCAAATTCCATGGCGCACGGTACCAAACTACCTGTGCTTTTATAGTCAATTCTTAAGTTAGTAATACTGGAATGGATAGGATATGTGCATGTTCCATGTAGACACAGAAAGAGCTGGCCACAGTTCACGAACAGCTGAATGTGGATTTGGATATGCTGTCAGTTGTCTTCAGGCTGTTGTCTCAGGATGTAGTGGTGGCACAGAATCTGGTGCATTGTGAGAGACTCCTCAGGGTTTGTTCATGTCGCCCACAGGTTCTGCTACCGATGCACCTCCCAGTGCATCCGACATGGTGGGTTAGTGCTCACAGATGGATGAGTGTCAGGTGGTAACATGTTTGTGTCACTTGAGGCAAAAGGCCACAGACATTCGTACTGTAAATGGACAGATGGGTGCTCCTCCAACAGGGTCCAAGCAGGCACACAGGGACAGGGGCTTACTAGTTATTGGGACCTCCAGTGTTAGTTATGTTATGGAGCCCATTAGGGCCAGAAAGAAAGCCAATGTGCACTCATTGTGTCTCTTCTGAGATGTGGAGGAGGCACTGCCTGCAGTTATCGAGCAAGCAAGGTGCAGTCATCTGCATGTCATGGCTCATGTTACCACAAATGATGCCTGTCACTGGGTTCTGAAGCCATCCTCAGTTCATACAGGCAGCTGGCACAGGTGGTGAAGGCTGGTGGCCCCATGCACAGGGTGCAAGTGGAGCTCACAATCTGCAGCATTGTTCCCCGAGTCAATCAGGGTGCTTTGGTTTGGATCCATGTAGGGGGGGGGGGGGGGGGGGGGGTCTCAACCAGAGGCTTCATTGACTTCAATGGCTGCAAATTTCTGGACCTGCATTACTGGGTAGGGAATTGTAAGACTCCCCTTAATAGGTCAGGGGTACACTACACAATAGAAGGAGCTACTCTAATAGCAGAGTGCTTGTGGAGTGAACATGGGGGCTTTATATGCTGTACAGTAGGCTGAGATTCTCTGATGAACACTTACCAGATGACTCACAGATATCAAAATCAGATCAAGTTCAGAGTAAAGACACTTCAATTGTCAAAATTTTATCAGTACATTGTATTAATAACAAATTGTATTTGTTACTAATTTCCTAATTTCACTGCCCTATAGGAAACTTATCACACTCAAATTATTCTCAGGGCTGAGAGCTGGCTGAAACCCAAAGTAGAAACTTCTCAGATATTTAGCAATTCATGGAATTTATATCGAAAAGATAGATTTGATGCCATAGGATGGGGCATGTTTATTGCATTTGACAAAAATATTGTCTCTAATGAGGTTGAATTTGAGTCTGACAGTGAAGTTATTTGGTCATTTAGAACAGGTCTAGGTAAAATCAAGTTAATTGTTGGATTTTTTACTGGTGACCTGACTCTGCTGTGACAGTTTTAGAGTCATTGGTAGAAGGTCTATAGTCAGTAATGTGGAAATACCCAGATCATGCAATATTAGTTGGACATGAAATATATGGATTCATACCAGAAGATAGAGGCAGACAGTCTTGCAAAGTCCTTCTGAACATGTTTTCCAAAAATTGTCTTCAGCATCTAGTTCGACACCCCACATGCACTGGAAATATTTTAGACCTTGTAACTACAAACAGGTCTGACCAAATTGATGCCATCAGTATAGAGATTCTAATGTTACGTAACATCGCTCCTATCCAGTCACTCACTGGCCAGTCTGATGTGACAGTAGAAGACAGCAAAAGTAAAGCTGAAGCTTTAAATTTTGCATTTAAGAAATCATTCACATAGGAGAATCATAAAAATATATCTTCATTTGACAACCTCACAGACTCCCATGTGTGAAGAGAAACAACTGAAACAGTTGAAAGAAAATAAGTCACCAGGTCCTGATGGAATCCCAATTTGGTTTCACAAAGAGTATTTTACATCATTGGCCTCTTACTTAGCTTGCATTTATCACAAATTTCTTGTCCAGCCCAAAGTACCAAGTGACTGGAAAAATGCTCAGGTGACTCTTGTGTGTGAGAAAGGTAAAAGAACGGCCCACAGAACTACAGACCAATATCTTTGACATTGGTTTTCTGCATAATCCTTCAACAAATTCACAGTTCAACTATAACAAATTTCCTTGAGAAAGAAAAACTCCTGCCCACAAATCAGCAAGGTTTACAAAGCATCAATCATGTGAAACTCAGCTTGCCATTATCTCACACAAGATCCTGCATACCACGCATGAAAGGCAACAGGCAGATTCCATATTCCCAGGTTTTCATAAAGCATTTTACACTATCCCACACTGCTGACTGTAAAGAAGCAAGAAGCATACATAATATGTTCCCAGGTATGTGAGAGGCTTGAAGCCTTCTTAATTAACAGAACCCAGTACATTGTCCTTGATGGCAGATGTTCATCACGACAAGGATATCATCAGGAGTGCCCCAGCGAAGTTTGACAGGACCACTGTTATTTTCCATATACATGAATGATCTGACATTCAGTGTAAGCAGCAGTCTGCAGGGTAAGCAGCAATCTGCAGCTGTCTGCTGATGAAGCCTTGGGTGTATGGGAAGGTGTCATCATTGAGCTACTGTAGAAGAATACAAGATGACATAGGCAACATTTCTGGTTGATGTCAAGAATGGCATCTAGCTCTGAATGGTAGAAAAATTGTAGAAAAATGTAAGTTACAGTGGATGAGTAGGAAAAACAAGCCCATAATGTTTGAGTACAGCATTAATAGTGTGTTGCATGATACAGTTATGATGATTAAATATATAGACATAATGCTGCATAGCAATATGAAATGGAATGAGCAAGTAAGGATTGTAGTAGGGGATGTGAATGGACAACTTTGGTTTATTGGGATTCTAGAGAACTGTGGTTCATTTGTAAAGGAGACCACTCATAGACACTAGCGTGACCCATTGTTGAGTACTGTTTAAGTGTTTGGGATTTGCACCAAGTGGGATTAAAGGAAGACATTGAAGCAATTCAGAGATGGACTGCTACATTTGTTTCCAGTAGGTTTGAAAAGCATGCAAGTACTATAGAGATACTTTGGCACCTCAGTTTGGAACCCCTGGAGGAGAGATGATATTCTTTTTGAGGAACAGCATGGAGAAAATTTTGAGTTTGGCATCCATCCGCCAAACTCTTTACCTTTACAAATGTCTGCTTGTGTCTGTGTAGGTGCAGATGGATATGTGTGTGTGTGTGTGTGTGTGTGTGTGTGTGTGTGTGTGTGTGTGTGTGTGTATACCTGTCCTTTTTTCCCCCTAAGGCAAGTCTTTCCGCTCCCGGGATTGGGATGACTCCTTACCCTCTCCCTTAAAACCCACATCCTTTCTTCTTTCCCTTTCCTTCTCTCTTTCTTGAAGCAACCGTTGGTTGCGAAAGGTTGAATTTTGTGTGTATGTTTGTGTTTGTTTGTGTGTCTATCAACATGCCAGCACTTTCGTTTGGTAAGCTACATCATCTTTCCTGACGAAGCAACCGCTGGTTGTGAAAGCTCAAAATTTTGTGTGTGTGTTTGTGTGTTTTTTATTGTGCCTATCTACCGACACTTTCCTACTTGGTAAGTCATGGAATCTTTGTCTTACACACACACACAAATTTCAAGCTTTCGCAACACAAGGTTGCTTCATCATGAAAGAGGGAAGGAGAGGGGAAAGATGAAAGGATGTGGGTTTTAAGGGAGAGGGTAAGGAGTCATTCCAACCCCTGGAGTGGAAAGACTTACCTTAGGAGGAAAAAAGGACAGGTATACACTCGTGCACACACACACACACACACACACACACACACACACACACACACACACACACACACACACACACACACACATCCATCCGCACATATACAGACACAGGCAGACATCTCCATTTTCTGCGATCCATTGCTTCCTTCTTAAAGCTGCTGTATGTTGTACCATCCATCACATCATCCAATGTCTGAAATCTCTTCCTTCCCCGCTTCTGTTTCCTTTCTACATAACCTTCTAACACCGTTTTTATCAGTCCGTCATTCTTTCGTAATATGTGCCCAATCCAATTTCTTTTTTTTTCTTTTTATTACATCTAGTAACTGTCTTTTCTCTCCCTCTCTTCTCAGTGCCTCTCCATTTTTTACTCTGTCCGTCCAACATATTCTTAACATCCTCCACCATGTCCACAGCTCAAAAGCCTCCAGCCCTTCTCTGACTTTCTTCCTCAAAGTCCATGTTTCAGCACCATACAGAAGAACACTCCATACAAAACATTTTATGAGTTTTTCCTCAGCTCTCTGTCCAGACTGCTGCACAAATTCTCCTTCTGTTATAAAATGCATCTTTTGCCATTGCTATCCTTGTTTTAATTTCTGTGCTGCACTTCCAGTTGGTGTCTAACCTGCTTCCAAGATATTTAAAATTTTGCACCTGTTCTAATATTTCACCATTCATGAAAATTTTTATTTATTTATTCCCTCCTAGTGCCAATACTTTTGTTTTCTTTGGTTAATTTTCATTCCATAATTTTTCCCTTAGCTTCAGTGGGTTCCACTTAATTCTGTAACTATTTTTCGCCTGTGGTTAGAAGGACCATGTTATCAGCAAACCTAAGACACCCTACTCTTATTCCTCCAATTTCTACTCCTTTGTCATCTAATAAGCATTGGCCAATCAAATTTTCCAAGTAGAAGTTGAAAAGGGTAGGTGATTGACAGCATCCTTGTCTTACTCCTTTTCTTAGTCCAATCCAGTTTGTACTTTCTCCTCTCACTTTAACTCAGGCTTTTTGATTCAGATATGAGTTTACAAGTCTTCTGGTTATCAGTCCACTCTCTTTTCCCTCATTATAGTCGCCAGCTTGTCCCAAGCCACATTGTCAAATGCCTTTTCTAGATCGATAAAGCACATATGGAGGTCTCTCCGTTTTTCAATAAACCTTTCTCCCAATATTTGTAGGAGCCCTATTGCATCTCTGGTGCCCGTATTCCAACTAAACCCAAACTGCTCCTTTCCAAGATTCTCCTCCATTACTTTTTCAAATTGTGACCTCCACTTCTCTCTTTGCTCCATTTCTTTCACTGATCTTTCCTCTTCTTTCTTCCTTCTTCATACTGCGGCTGTATATCAGGGTTTTCAATGCAGAAATGTAGTGAGAAGGGGGCACATGTGTGTGGTGGTTCATGATATCGTAGTGCTGTGAGGGAGCGTCAGTCGTGCCTCTGGTTTGAGAAGACTGATGGCTGAAGTATGAACATTTCTCAGAAGAAAAACAGGTATGTGCTCTCTTTTCTTTTAAAACTATAAATAGTAGCGTATCTAGTACTATCTCTCATTCTACTAAACTGAATGAGTGTGACACCATTGTTGAAGTTTCAACCTCGAAAGAAGTTTATTAATACCAATTAGCTGAAATAAAAAAAATAATGCATCCAATCCAGAAGTCACTCACTGTTAGAGTAATTAGTTTCTGATGTGTGTGTGTGTAGTGGTCTTTGATACTTAAAAGATCATTTCAGTAATTTTATCACTGTCCACTTATGAGTTGTTAAGCAATGTATCAACAAGCTAACTATGCAATGATTAATATTTGCTGTTTTCCAGCAGTAAATCGCTTCTCACTTGCTTTAAGCATCAACACAATTACTATGCCACTCATATAAGTCTTTGATAGTTATTATCAAGCTAACATCTGTAAATTGCAGTTAATGTTACTGAATCCTACACGCGATGATAACGCCCAATATCCAGCCACGTATCTGAAACTCCTCGCTGATACTTGAGAATTCGTGCGCGATTTGTTTGCACCAAAGTTGAGTTGTGGTTCCTTGAATAATTTTAAATCAGCTTAGGTTGTAAATTAACAATTCTATGCCCATTCACGAAAGTTACTGCAGATCCACACTCGATGACTACATGATCGCGCACTCGAGCAACATGGCAGAAGAGAAAACATATCACGCATAATGCAACAAGGTGATTTGCTGTGTCAAAACACATTTATATCTATCTCATTAAAACTCATTACCTATTAAATGTTGTACATAATCAAATTCTTTACTCTGCAAATAATCAATAAAATTTAGAAATGAATTACATGTGTAAAAAAAATCTCACGTTGATATGACATCATGGGTCACTGCTTTTTTTCAACTCCCCTAGACTCATGTGATGCAAAGTAGATCCAACTATATTGGACATACTCGTGTAATGCCACAAAGTCTCTTATTAATTATTATCAACATCACTTTGGCTGCATGTGAATGATGAAATGAGGTTAATTGACCTGTGCTCACTGCATTTCTTGGTTCCTTGGTTTTTTCTTTTTTTTAAAAAAAAAAAAAATAGAATCATTACTGTTGTCAGAAAGTTCTCAGGCCATTCACCACTGTCATATATTTTATTACATAACCACAATATTTCTCTTATCCCATCCCGGTTCAAGCATTTTAATATTTCTCCCTGTATTGTATCTGTAACTACCACTTTGCCATTTTTCATTGCAGCTATGGCAGACTTTACTTCTTCCATTATGATGGTTGGTCCTTTCTCATCATCACTTACACTGTTGAGTGATTCAAGTTCCAGAGTTTCTGGTTTGCGATCTGTGTCATATAGCTCTTTTAGATATTCTTCCCATCTCTGGAGGACATCATCACGATCTTTGTACGCTACCCTCCTCTTTACTCAAAATTTCCATAGCAGCAGCAGCACTTTCTGCTCTGTTTTAATTCCATGTCGTAGTCTTTACTCTGTTGTATAGTAAGTCGTATCTTCCCTTTCTGTCCAGTTCTTCAGCTGCATCACATTCCTCTTTTTCTGTTGTTCTTGGCAGTTCATTATTTAACCACCAGTACATCTTTCTTGTATCTTCAGTGTTCTTGTTTTTGAATTTTCTTCTTTTACATATCCTATATTTTGCTGTCCTGCTTTAATGATTCCTTCTTTCAGCATATTCCAGTACTCACTGACATTATCAGGTGGTTCTTTGTCTCATAATGTGTTTATAAATTCAAGTGACAGCATTTCTATAATTTGTTCTTTGTTGGATCTTATCTTCTCTTGATCCCACTTCTTCAGCATGGTCACTTTCTTCAGGTTCTTCAATCTTATTTCTATGTCTGTCATAAGTAAGTTGTGGTTGCAATTAATATCTGCACCTGCTAATGTGTGCACCTTCTTGATTCCATTCCTGTATCTTTCTTCTACCAGTATAAAACCGATTTGATTTCTGTATTTATCCCCTGGTGATTTCCAAGTGTAGAGCCTCCTCCTTTGGTTCTTGAACCATGTTTGTGCCACATACTCCTCTAGAATCAAATGTGATTCTGATTGATTTGAGTTTTTTTGGAAAAAGTACTTACTTGTGTTTTAAGAGTACAGTGAATCGATATGTTCACCATTGTACTGTAAACAAATTTCCATATCGCACCATATTCTTCTTGACGTATTTTTTTGTATGTCTACTGTTGTGGTGCTGAACACATCCTCAACGGCATTGTGCAATGTTTTATAGCATAATTACATTGAGATATATGTGCCTTAATGACTCCCCAAAATTAGTTGTCAAGTGTGGTAAGGGCAGTTCTTCTTTATCACCATTTCAAGGGAGCTGGCACTGCTGATGAACTACAACTATCCTGGAAACACACACACTGCAAGAGTGTAATGAGGAGGCACTCCATCTTGCTGCAACCATATGCACTCTGTTTTGCCCCTTTCCTCAAGATGAGGTGGTAGTGCTTTGGCCCACATGACAATATTTCTAGCATGTGAGTTGCGATAAGTAGCACATCCATCTGAAAGTATAACCTTGGCACAGTTCACTACACCTGAAATTGAGTTAATAAAGCACAGCATGCTAAAACATGCTCATTCCAGTCTGTAACCATTGAGTTGTTTATGAACATTGGTCAAAATGGTCTGAGCTTGAGGTCTATTTTCATGTGATCTTGCATTGTTGACCTCAGTGTATTGAATTCTGAAGCATCTTTACATGTTGATTTCAAATGAGATTGTGCAATTGAAGCAGAGATTGTGGCACGTTTTTCTTCCTTCCACTCCACGGCCTGTCTTTTTAACATTGCCAAAAGCAAAAGCACATCTTTTCCAGTCCAAAAGTGTTGCCTTTTATGTTTAAATCTTTCGTGGAATGCTCTCATAATCTGTCTCATTGTCTGCCCTGTGTGTTGTGATTTGTGCACTTGCACGGTTGTCACCAAGTACTCCTCAACAGTGTAACTATAACCACTCACATCTGCCATAGCTACAAATTAAAACTTGACTGCAAGTGCGAAAACATGCAAATATGAAGGTACGAAGGAACATAGCTACCAACCTGCATAATAACATTTTATACTACATGGAATTACAGGGGTACTGGGACTTCTGACCTACCCTGTACAGTGGAATGTAATAGTTAATATGTGCATTTGGAGATAGTTAAACACCAATGTCTGATGAAGAAACTGTGTACATTTGATTTTTACGAAATCTTTTGAACTTACAGAGAATTCCATAATGAGTGAAAACAAAACATTTTTCTCAGTGAGAGACCTGCAGGCACACTGGTAAATTCTGGTTTCTCCACAGACATTACTGTTAGTGACTAATAAACAAAATAGTTTTTCAAATGGTATCACACCAGATACCTAACTGGCCTGAAGAAACTTAACTGAAAGAAGTCACCTTATGGATGTCATGAAAGGGCAAGCAATATAGCTGCACCATCATTTTTCAAGATGTTCTCGTGTCCGTCGGCTGTCGTAATTTAATATATTATTATTGTTATTATTATTTTTGATTGTTGCTGACTTATGTGGTGGGCCTTAATAAAAATGATATTTCATTTTATTTTGATTTATGATTAAATGCTTTCCTGAAGTTCTCCCTTTTAACAATATTAATCTTAAATTATTTGTTACGTTAATGAACATTAGACTCACTGAATCTTAAAAAATGAGCATATAAGTTGAACAAGGGAATAAACCTTTCATATTAATTTCCTTGGCTAGTCACTTCACTTTAAAGCAAAAAATCTTTAGTTATTAACTACAATTGCGGCCAACACACGTGCGACAGTATTTTTTCTTAACTCCATTATAGTCGGAATCCTGGCTCTGGCTCTCGGCTGTGGTACTGCAAATAATAACCTTAAAGCTACGTATTTTCTGCAACGTTGGGCGGCTGTGGAGAAAAACGAATATTATGTTAATAGCGGGCGCGATTTTCACTATCGCAAAATTTTTATAAGTTAATATTGCCACGTAATGGTGTCATTGGCTGCATCGGCTGCTGCAATTGTTGAACTGTAAATCACTCAAAAGCACATGAAATCGGGATCACCTCTTACAAATTAAAAGTGAACAATATTAAATCAATATATTATCTGCTTAATTTGTACAAATATGCTTACATTTGACAGCACTCACAAGATGTACGTTTACACGCAACCAAGTCAAGAGAAGAAGTGAAGATGACTAAAAAATTAACGAAAGAGCATATTGTGTCGTCTCTTTAGATCATTTTGTTATATTTCTTTGCCCTCAAAACTTACACAGAGAAATTATTATAATATAGAGAAAAATGTATGTTCGCCTGAGCGGCTAATGTCCACTTATTAATCAAATTTTAAATGTCTCTTCTTTATAAATACCATTTTCTAAGTCTTTTCGTAATATAGCACTGGGGATGCTATAATGTCCAAGACATGCCATGGAGAGCGAACAATGTAAATATGTAATAAACCTGCAAAATATCAGAACAATGTTTTTAATAACTGTTAGTTACCAAAGGGGCAATTTTTTCCGGAACATCCCCTTTAAATGATTACTCTAGGAATTTACCACAACCCCCTATGTATCACTCACACAGAGATAGTGATGATAAGATTACATTAATTGCTGCACACACAGAGGCATTCAAACAGTTATTCTTCTTGCACTCATTACGTGAATGAAACACAGCAAGAAGAGTTTAAAAGCTTTTGAATACTACTAAAAGAAGGAATCAAGTAGAAGATCACATCCTCAGACATCCAGGAATAGTTAATATAGATGGAAGTGTGTGCAAGCATGGAAGGGGCAGCAGAAGTAGGATGTTTGTAGGCTGCAATAGATGTGCAGAGATGAAGAGGTTTCCATAGGAGAGACTAATGCAAAGAGCGACATGAAACCAGTCTTCTGGCTGCTGGCCTTAACAACAAGGGTCACCTTTTACATTTTTACAAATAACCATGCATGGCACTGTTGAGATGTAATTTTAAAAATTGTCATATTTATTGCTGAAATGAAGGATTATAAAGAATAGCCGAGTAGCTTTTTTACAGTGAGTTTTTAAAGCAACTACTTGTTAAAAAAAAGTAAATTTCACATGAAGGCTTTTGCTGGGTGATTTATTGTGGCATCCTTGACTCTGAATAGCATTTGACTGAGTGGGACTCCAACTCTTATTTTCAAAGGGTATCAAGTGAAATTTGTGACTGGATTGAGGACTTCTTAGTGAGGAAGATGCAGCATGTTATCTTGGATGAATAGTCACCAACAGATGTAAAAGTAACTTCTGGAATGCCCCTGGGCAGTGCGTGCAGACATTTGCTGTTGTATATTGAAGGCATCGCAGACAATATTAATAGTAAGCTCAGACTTCTCATAGACAATGTGTTTACCTGTTATGAAGTAATCTCTGAAAAAAGTTGCACAAATAATCAGTTGGGTTATGTTAAATTTTCAAAATGTTGTAATTTTTGGCAGATTGCTTTAAATGTTCAGAAATGAGCCACAACTGGAATCAGTTGACTTATACAAATAGCTGGGTGAAGCAATGTGTAGTGATATGAAATGGAACAATGACACAGGCACAGTCATTGGTGTAGCAGATGGAAGACACTGGCTCATTGGTAGAATACTAGGAAAATGTGATTAGTATACAAAAGAGAGTGCTTACAAAACTCTTAAGTAACCCACCATAGAATATCACCCAAGTGCAAGAGACCCACACCAAACAGGTCTAACATAGGTATTGAACAGCATGAATAGTCACAGGTTTGTTTGACCCATGGGAAAGTGTCATGAAGATGCTGGAAAATGTGAAATGGCAGATGTGTGAAGACAGATGCAAACTATCCCATGAAAGGCTACTTACAAAGTTTCAGGAGGTAGCTTTAAGTGAGGCCTCTAGGAATATACACAGAAGTGACAAAGAAACTGGTATAGACATGTGTTTTCAAATAAAGAGACATTTAAACAGGCAGGATATGGCATAGTGGTCAGCAGTGCCTATATAAGACAACATGTGTTTGCCACATTTGTTAGATCAGTTACTGCTGCTACAATGGCAGGTTATCAAGATTTAAGTGAGTTTCAACATGGTGTTATAGTCGCCGCAGGAGCGAAGGGACACAGCATTTCCGGAGTAGTGATGAAGTGGGGATTTTCCTATATGACCAGTTCATGAGTGTACTGTGAATATCAGGAATCTGGTAAAACATCAAATCTCTGACATTGCTACAGCTGGAAAAAGATCCTGCAAAAACAGGAGCAAAAATGACTGAAGAGAATCATTCAATGTGGCAGAAGTGCAACCCTTCCACAAATTTCTGAAGATTTTAGTGCTGTGCCATCAACAAGTGACAGTGCACAAACTGTTCAATGAAACGTCATCAGTATGGTCTTTCTGAACCAAAAGTTCACTAGTGTAGCCTTGATGACTGCACGACACAAAGCTTTACAGCTCATCTGGGCCTGTCAACAATGACATTGGACTATTGATGACTGGAAACATGTTGCCTGGTCAGACAAGTCTCATTTCAAATTGTATCAATCGGATGGATGTGTACAGGTATGGAGACAACCTCATGACTCCATGTACCCTGTTCAAGCTGGTGGAGGCTCTATAATGGTGTGGGGCATGTGCAGTTGGAGTGATATGGGACCTCTGATATGTCTAGATACAACTACAACAGGTGATGCATACATAAGCATCCTGTCTGATTACCTGCATCCATTCATGTCCATTGTGCATTCTGATGGGCTTGGGCAATTCCAGCAGGACAATGCAACACTCTATATGTCCAGAATTGCTACAGAATGGCTCCAGGAACACTCTTCTGAGTTTAAACAGTTCCACCCACTGCCAAACTCCTCAGACATGAACATTATTGAGCATATCTGGCATGCCTTACAACGTCCTGTTCAGAAGAAATCTCCACCCTGTTGGGCTCTTATGGATTTATGAACAGCCCTACAGGATTCATGGTGTCAATTCCATCCAGCACTACTTCAGACATTAGTCGAGTCCATGCTACATCATTTTGTGTCATTTCTGCATGCTCACGGGGGCCATACACAACATTAGGCAAGTGTACCAGTTTCTTTGGCTCTTCAATGTACTATATCCCTCCACACATCACTCGCATAGGACTCTTGAATGCAAGGTTAGACAAATGATAATGGGCACAGATGTGTTTAAGCATCATTCTCCTCATGTCCCATATGTGAAGGGAATGGGAATTGAAAGGCATTCTGATAACTCATTATGATAACTTCTGAACCATTTGCAACAAGATATCAAAATTTTAAACACTCCTAAAAGTCAGTGAAGCCCTCATAACATCAGGTACAGAAAGTTGGTTAAAACCTGAAGCTGAAAGCAGTGAGATTCTTGGGGAAAATTCAAGTCTTTATTGAAACAATAGGCAAAACTTAAATCTATCAAGATAGAAATTAAAGCTACACGCGAGATCATCTGGGCATGACTCAGTATCATGTATGAGCATAAAGTTATAATTGGATCTTTCTGTCAGCCAAAGGACTCACCACCTGATGTAAATGAAAACTTTAGAGTCAATCTCAGTTTACTAGAAAGTAAGTTTCCCAATCATAATGTTATTACCAGAGGCGGGTTTAAGCATCCAACAATAAAATGGGACAATTACACATTTTTTAGTGGTCAATACTGAATGCCTTCACTGAAAACTACCTAGAACACATGCTTTAGAATCCCACTCATGATGGAAATATATGATATAATGACAACAAATAGACCTCTGTACCAAAGCTGGTGTCAGTGACAAAGAGGCAGTTATAGCAACAAAGATAACCAAAATACAAAGGGCAACTAAAACAAGTTGAAAGATTTACATGATCAAAAAGTTAAGCAAAGAAGTGTTTTATCTCAATGTAGAACTTGAAACTTTTAGATTGGAACAGGAGCATTCAGGGAAACTATGGCTCACATTTACAAGAATTGTTGCCCATTCACTGGATAGATACATACCCTATAGAATACTTCATGACAGAAGGAACACAGACTGCTGCATAATAGATGTCAAACAAAGCAAAAATAGCTACAGGCAGAGAGATGTTAAATGAAATGTGTTTGGTTGTCAAAACAGCAATAGGTGAAGCTTCCAATGACTACTGTAGCAAAATATTGTCAAAAGATTTTTTACAAAACCCAAAGAAATTCTGGCCACATATGACAGCTGTTTGTGGCAATTAGAGACCAGTCATTCATGGACAAGAGTAGAAATTAAATTAGAGTAACAAAGCAAAAGCATAAATGCTTAATTCCATTTTCAAACATTCCTTTACAAAGAAAAACCCAAAAGTATTGCCCAAATTTAATCCTGATACCCCAAAAAAAGACTGAAATAAATATTAAAGCCAGTGGCATTGAGAAACAGCTGTTACATGTGAACAAAGCTCTTAGGTTAACTATAATCTGCCATAGATCTCTCAAACAAAAAATTATGCCCAGTAGTCAGAAGACAGCACAAGTGACACCTGTCCACAAAACTACTGTCCCATATCCTTGACACAAATTTTGTGGTATAATCAGACATATTCTGAGATCAAATGTAATGAGGTATCCTGAAAAGAATGACCTCCTCCATGCCAACCAGCATGGATTCCAAAAAACAAAGATCATGTGAAAATGAACTTGCACTTCTCTCATATGGCATACTGAAATCTTTATATCAAGGCAGCTAGACAGATGCAGTAGTCCACTATTCCCAAAAACTATTTGGCTGTGTACCACAGTTATGCTTATTATCGAAAGTACTATCATATGAGGTATCAAGTGACATTTGTAACTGGATTGAAAACTTTTTTTGTAGGTAACGCAGATGGCAACTGCAGTTCACAGGTAGAACACTAGGAAAATGCAATCAGTCTACAAAAGAGACCGCATACCAAATATTAATGCAGCTTCTCCACAAATATTGCCCAGTTGTGTGGGATCCATAACAAGTAGGACTAACAAAGGGTATTAAACAGAAACAAAGAAGGACCGCACAAATGGTCACAGGTTCATTCAACTAATGGAAGAGTGTCATGAAGATATTGAAAGAACTGAACTGGCAGATGCTTAAGAAAGACACTAACTGTCCCACAAAAACCTGCATACGAAGTTTGTAGAACAAACTTTAAGGAATGAATCTAGCAATATAGTACAGCCCCCTACGCATTCTTACCGCAGGGACTGCAAAGACCAGATTAATTACAAAACACACTGAGATGTTTAAGCAATCATTCTCCCCATGTTCCATAGGTGAATGGAGTGAGAAAAACCCTAATAACTGATATAATGGGATTTACCATCTGCCATTTACTTCACAGTGGTTTTGCAGAGTATGGATCCAGATGAAATAACAATTGTATGTACAATGATCTTAAGGGCCTCACTAACTTGAATCTTGCAAAAACGCTTTTTTTTATTTTTTATGTATTTTTTCTCCTTAAGAACCAAAATCAGAATGGAAATCTTGTTTCCAGATTTAGTATGTATGCTTTCTTTTATTGTTTCTCTGAGAACTTAAATTTTGGCTCTCTTACGTGCACACAGAAATTATGTTCTGATTTTATTGCTGCAGTATACACAGTCCAGTGACTAAATATCATTCACAAAAATCATAATATGTGTTGCTCCATGCTATATTGTGACAGCTGTCAGTGATAGCTGTGGTGACATATCACTGTGCTTCATTAGAATTTTTTATACTGTTTTCTAGCATGTTGCTTTGCATTGACATGAAATTTCACCAATACTACACAAAGGATCAAATTATAAGACAAATTTTCATTGATAGCAGTATCCTGCATCACATTACTGATGTATCATTTCAAGTTACATAATGAATACAGTACTTGTTTCTGGTATGTTCTAGAAAAACCTTCTATTTCTAAAACTTTAATTTTGTTGTCTTTTACTGGTACATCTTAAATAATGCTCATCTAAAATTCAGCTAGATCGGGTCCTACAACAATAATTCTCTAATATGGCAATCTGTGCACAGATATTATTCAATCCTCTGGAAGTTATATTCCAATCTTTCTGTGCATATGAAGGTCAATTATCAGATATTCAAATATCTGATTGTTATTTTTCTCTTCCACTCTCTATCTTCATTACTGCAACCCTCCAGAAAACTCATTTGCAGGTCACACAATCTGCTTATTTATGCAGCAATTTTTACACATATGAATTATGCTCAGTTTCTTCAGAGAATTTCCAAGACTGGAACAAGGGTTTAGAAAAAATTGCATTCATTCTACTTTCTGTATTATCACCCTCTCTGTCAAAACACAGTCCTTATCATTTGAGAAATTTTTTTAATGGATTTTAGAGGTCTTTCTTTTTAGATTTCTTACAGGTAATTGATCATTGCCTTTTAAAGCTAGAGATTTACTCATATTTGGTTTCTTTCAGGGGACCCCTCAGTTTTGGGAAAAGAAAGTAGTCTGTAAGTGCCAAATTAAGTGACACAGAAACAGAGCAGGGCATCACTTGATTTTTTATTAGAGGCAGACCCATGGTAGTTGAGGCATTCGCCAAAGCATTTTTGTGCTGTACTAAACATTCCATGCTTTTCTAAATTTTGAGCTCTACATACATCTTAATCTTTTGAAGAAATGATACTTGTCATTAGAGAATTCAACAGCAACAGTCTGTCAGTCTGTATAGATGACACTGTGGAAGGCAAAGACCGTTTGTCATTTCACACCTCTCATTTTTGTTGGGTTTATGTTTTCCTCTTCTTGTTTCACTGGTTAAGTGTAATGTGTATGGATCAAAGTACCATGTTTTATTATGACTGATTAAGAATGTAATAAAATTGGAATTAGGCTCTGGCTATTTGATAGAGTCACTTTTGTTTGTGTATAAGGAAATGTAGCATAAATTTTACCCATGCTTTTTGCCTTACAGTGACATTATGGGTGCACACTTTTTGTTTCCTTGTACCACTCAGGTAAATTCAACTGCAACAAACACTATCATCATTTTAATATGTTCAGTGCAGTTTTCACACATTCATATGAAAATATGATAGCTGCATGCTGGTCCATTTTCCAACAGTAGTGAACAGATATGCTGCAACAAAGGGAAAAAAGAAATTCTGCCTCACTCCTCACAACAGTCACCACCATGCCAATAGAAACAACTGCTCAACAAGGTTTCCAGGACACAGTATCTACACATTGAAAATTTATTCTGGAAACTTTATGGATGACCTATGTACATTCTAAGATCCAAATATGGTATGTTGTGTAGCCATTTACTTGTCTCCAAATAATACAGAAACCTTCAGGTCTCACTACAGTTACCGCCACAGACATAATAAGTTACAAAACTGCCAAAATTAACTGCTGGAGGACTTTCTAAAGAACAATTATCCAACAAAAAATGAAAATTAATTAATTAAATTTTGCCACAGTTATGTTACCTTCACACTAGATCGCGTGTTTTCTTCAAGAAAGTTTAAAAAAATCAAATGTAGCTATGTTTTTCCTTCTTCATTGTCCCTATGTTGTTGTTTTGTTATGTTATTGTTCTGGTTACGAGGTGGTTGTCTGAGAGATTTGTCCATAAGCTTTCTTCTGAAGAAAAAGATGTGGAAGCAATGAAGCATTTTTTAGACCAGAGATATTTTTTAGTCTTTTCATATTTATGCATTATAAGCCATTTGCAAGTGAGATTTTACCACCAACCAAGTGTACCTACATTCTTTCTATAAATTGGGGTGAATATACAATAGCACTTTTCATTTCTTTTCAATCAGTGTCTAGTATCTGATCAATATTTTCAATTTTATATACAATACAAATAATTTTCACTCCTATTTATTACCATTTAATTTCAAAATTCTAAAAAACTATTTTTCTGACTACATGTGCTAAGAGTTTAATGCCTAAATGTGTTTTGAACAGATTAAATTTAATACTGTTAAGTAAATTATATTATCCTTAAGTTGTAACTTTAAGCACAGTTGATACTGGCAAGAATGTTGAAACTTAAATATATAACTGTATTTATAATAATTTGATTTAGCTTGGTACAAAGGAAAAGAGTCTCTCCCTTACAGATTACTCTACAATTATATCAAATAACATGTACATAAACAATTGTGGAATTGTTCATATGTTACTTTCAAAAAAAAACTGAAAAAGAACAAAGCTAATCCAAAAAAAGCTGTCAGGCATGAGAATATCCAGGTACTTTTCATTACCACTTTTGCTATTGACAAAAAAACTGTTTGGTATGCTATAAATTATTCCCAGAGGTAATGGATACTTACATAGAAGTTCATGTATGACAACACTGAAAAGGGAAAATATCTGATGAACAATAAAACTGAAACATTTACAAAGGAAGAAACAGTATTTGTATCTTGCAAAACACATATTAAATGTTTAGTGTCTAATTACATAGATAAGACAATTTTTTTCATATGTTATAGCCACAATCTGTACACATAAAATGGAAATGTAAAGTGAAATTCACATTGTTTCTAGTAGATGTAATGTAAAATGTGTCTACATACCACATTATCCACTGTCATAACAGTTTTGATTTATTATCTGTGATCTTTGAGAATAACTATTCTTTCATTGATGCAGAAGCAGGCTAAGAATTGAACAATTATAAGGAAAGAATGTGATCTGAAGGCTGTCTCTCATAGTTGAGATCCAAGCAAATATTGTATGAATATAAAAAGTTAAATTCAGTCCCATAATAAAATGCATACCATTAAATTAGAATGTGCAAGAAAACATAAGATAAAAAATGTAGAGAAGCAAAACACCACATGCAAATGAAATTTGCTGCTTTTTTACTGTCAAATTACAGAGATAGTCCCATGTTGTTATCTCTTGTCTGTAACATTACAGACAATATTTGCTTGTAGGGGTACAATACCATTCTCTACCATCACTGAAAATATACATAACATTCTGATGTGAGCATATATGATGTACATAAATTGTTCTCTCTCTCTCTCTCTCTCTCTCTCTCTCTCTCTCTCTCTCTCTCTCTCTCTCTCTCTCTCTCTCTCTGCCTCTCCTTTTATCTATTTATCTGTAATTCTCTCATGCACAAAACACAAACACATGTATATGTATATATTTCCCCCCCTCTTTATCTGATTACTGGCTCTGCGTGAATGAGGTTACATGCAGGTCTGAATTTGATGTTGTCCCCTACAGGGCCTCCACTACAGTTCAGTGTCCAGGGAAGGTTCCAGTCTGTCTGTGCCATCGACGTATGTAAGTCACAACGAACGCAATGTGTGTCCTGTGTTCCTGTGACGTCATTTATTTTCTTTCTCTTCCAGCTCACAGTTAGCACAAAAATACTTCCCTGTATGGCTTGAGTTGCAGGATGCTTGGATTACTTTTTTCATTTTTAATTTTCAAAACATAAAGATTTTTCTAGAAGTAAGAGGCAAGTGTTTTTAAGACACTTTTCTATTCTTCACTGTAACAATAGATGTAATATTAGAATTTATTTAATTTCTTTATATTTCTGTAATGATACTACAAAGAGAAGTGTTAACCATTTCCAACGAATAGGGAACAAAAGCAACAATTCATTATATTTAATTGGCTACACAGTTGAAAGTCACATTCCAGTAAATGTAGACAAAAAGGGGTATTGCAAATTGTTGGAGAAAAAGGAAAGATGTTACAAAAATCCATATGGTAAACAGCAAAATGTTTTAACAACTGAAGAAAAGCACTATCAAAAAGAAAATATGATAGACCATTAAATTAAACTTACAATATCACATGTGAGCAAATATATTGGAATGTTACTGTCAAAGCAGAGCATTAAAAGTACATAGTGTTCAATGTAAAAACTTCCACAAAAGACATCAATGTCTTAATCCATTCAAAGACAATGAACTATAACAATAAATGTGTACAACTGTGCTCAGTGATCATGCAATATATATTTTTATGTCATACATTTGTCTTTATAAATAAAATCTGCTTCAGACTTATCTACCTACAAGTATTAGTGTAATACAGGCATGACAGAACCGATTTTTTCACAATTCCATCTTTTAATGCAGCATCTGGAGCTGTAATATAAATGTTGGTGATGGTCACCATTACAACAGATGAGCACTTCCTGCAGTTAACTCAAGCCTTACAGGGGCAGTCCTATGTGTTCTGCCATTGATGTTTTGTCTATGTGTGTACCTGTGTGTGTGAATGTGAAGATCTATTAGAAAACTTTTATGGTCCAAGCTGGGTTCAAATGTGTATGTGTTTGTCCTTTGTCTTTGTCTTGAGTTGATGTTCCTTGGTGACTTTATTATTTGTTGTTTCAGTATGCACATATTAATTTTATTGATTTTGTATCAGTTCAAATCACAAACATTTTTCTTTATTGCTCAAGGACACAAAGAAAATATATTCAACAGTAACATCACACATTTTAAAGATGTTTATCACAATTTGATTTTCCTTGTGTTATTTGACCTTGAAATATCCAGGGGAAAAAAGAAAAAAAGGCTTATAAACTCCAGTGTCTCAAATATTGAAATTAGAGTTTCAGTGTATGAAAGACTGAGTGCTAGTTGTATGATCTATGTTTTCTGATTGTTGCTTATCTGTTCTTTTCTATCCAGCTTGCACGGAGCATGATCGTGAGTACCATCTCTGTGGAAACAGCAATGCTATATGTTTTGGTGTTGTCTGCTGATGTTTGCATTTCAGTCACAATTATTACCATTGCAGCCTCAAGTAATTTTGAAGTATATCATCTAATTAAGATGTTATGCCTTGTTTACGAAGGTGAGTGCAAATATGCTGCTTTTTAACACACACTGCACAGCTCATTCCCTCACTTTAACCACAAAGTCAAGCATTTTACTTGTTTTAGTTTTCCTTCTCCAGAATTAGTGACAATTTTCACCAGAAAATGTCCAACCCCCATTTACCACTGAAGTTAGTACACTTTATCTCATATCATACTTATAAAGACCCTAAAGATGCCTACTAGACACGCAGTACTTTTTTGCTGTCAGTTTGTTAATCAATTATTGACAGCCCTTTGCCTTTTTACATACAGACCTTTTCATTTCATTACAAGCTGAAAAAGGGCACATTACTAAGTCTTTTTTCCCATTTGTTTCCTGCACTGGAAAAAATGTGCAATTGATCTTCTCATTCGTATATGCTATAACTTATTCAAAGTACAGTCTTATAAACTACATTTGCTGTTAAGCCTTTGGGTACAAAGACAAATAAGTTGTCCATGGCAGAAGAAACGAGTCTTCTAAATGCACTCCACAGCAACAGAATATTTGCCCTTGTGCTTCATTGACATTATACTACACATTAATTTTACTGGGAATTTGAGACTTTATAGCTGAATGGTAAGTTATTTGAAATGAGTGGAATTCGTAAATGACATCCCTCTTTCTTTTGTGTTTAATATTTCTGCTTCTATGATGGTTTTTAGAAGCTTTTTGGTAAGACCATATTAGGGGCCTTGAACAGATTTAGTAATTCTGTTGGGAAGTTGACACTTTTATCTTGGTACATCACTGTATCATTGGAGTTAAATATTTTTCATATTTTTTCTTTGTCAATTTTTTTTATTGAAGGAGGGTTTGAAGGATAGCATCAAACACAAAAACCAGTGTCTAGTGGCGGGTAGTTTCAGAGGTATCACCAGACTTACCCACATATACTTTTACACACACACACACCCTCCAACCCCCACCCCCCCTCACACACACATACACATACTGTAATTCATAAGCCCCCCCCCCCCACTCATCAAACACTGTGATTATGCCTGTACAGTATCAACAGTACCACAAATCTGTCTGTGATAAAGAAAAATAGTCTCTAAATATTAACTGTCTAATTACATGTTAGAGATGAAGCAATGAATGATATCAGTACTGGAAAGTGGTAGATGAAATACAAAGATGGAATGAGTAACAATAACCACTCACTTTACACAGAAGGTAATACGTGGTAGACAGGCACATAAACAAGAGCAGAAATAATTATCTCAGCTCCAAAACTTGTGTTCTACAGCTAGAGCTAAATCTGTACTCTGCATACCACTGTGAAGTACATGGTACAGGGTATGTAGCTTTGTACCAGTTATTAAGGTTTCTTCCCATTCCATTCACATATGGAGAGTGGGAAGAATGCCTATGTGCATGCTGTAATTATTCTATTCTTATTCTCACGATTCTTATGTGAGCGATATATAGTGTGTTGTAGTATATTCCCAGAGCCATCATTTAAAGCCAGTTCTTGAAACATTGTTAGTACACTTCCTTGGGATAGTCTACATCTATCTTCAACAGTATGTCAGTTCAGTTTCCTCAGTACCTCTGTGACACTCTCCCATGGATCAAACAAACCTATGACCATTCATTCTGTCCTTCTCTGTATATGCTCAATACCCTTGTTAGGCCTGTTTGATCCAGGCCCCACACTCTTGGATAATATTATAGAACCAATCACATGAGTCATTTGTAAGCAATTTCCTTTGTAGACTGCTTGCACTTTATCAGTATTCTACCACCTGCTTTACCCACAAATGAGCCAATGTGATGATTCCATTTCATATCCCTATAATGTGTTACACTAAGGTACCTGTATGAGTTGGCCTATTCCAACAGTGACTCATATATTACAGTTTTTTTTTTTTTTTTTTTTTTTTTTTTTTTTTTTTTAGAGGTGCTCAATTTTACATTTTTGAACATTTAAAACAAGTTGCCAACCTTTGCACCACTTTGAACTCTTACAAGGATCTGTCTGATTATTTATTATTTATGCAGCTCCTATCAGACTGTATGTCATTATAGATAACTCCATCATGTGCCAAAAGTCTGGTATTACTCCTAATATTGTCTCCAAGGTCATTAATATACAATGTGAACAGCAAATATCCCAGAACACCGAAAGCTACTTCTACTTCTGATGATGACTCTGCATCCAAAATAAACATGTTGTGTTCTCCCTAACAAAAAGTCCTCAATCCAGTCAATAAACATAGGTATGGTATTGAGTCAAATGCTCTCCAGGTGTCAAGAAATACTGCATCTGCCTGACTACCTTGATCCAAGACTTTCAGTATGTAACATGAGAAAAGTGCAAGTTGGGTTTCATATAACCGATGTTTTTTGAATCCATGCTGAGCTCAGAATATGTTCCAAGAGTTTACAACAAATTGACATCAAGGATACTGGACGGTAGTTTTGTGGGTCACTTCTACTACCCTTCTTGTAGATGGGCATGAACTGTGCTTTTTTCCAATATGTGGACACAGGTTTCTATTTGAGCGATCTATGATAGATTATAGTTAGAAGAGAGGCTACCTCAGTTTCAAATTCAATATCTAAACTGATAGGGATACTAGCAGGTCCTGGAGCTTTCTTCAGTTTTGATGATTTCAGCTGTTTCTCAATACCACTGACACAAATGCTTATTTCACTCATCTTTTCAGTGGTAGGAGGATTAAATTGAGGCAATTCTCTTGAGGTTTACTTTGTAAAGGAACATTTGAACACCAGTTCAGTATTTCAGCCTTTCCTTTGCTAAGCTCTGTTTCAATTCCTGTCCTTTCCATTAGTGGCTGGACACTAGCTTTGGTGTCACTAATAACCTTTACACACAACAGGATTTCTTTGCATTTTGTGAAAAATGCTTCGACAGCATTCTACTACAGTAATTACTGAAGGCTTCATGCATTGCTCTCTTGACAGCCAAATGTATCTCATTCAGCATATCTCTGTCTGTAGCCCTCTGCTTTGTATTATATCCATTATGTTTCTCTAGAAGTTTCTTTATAGTGACTGTCTACCATAGAGGGTCCCTCCTATTATGAACTGTTCTACTGGATACATATCTTTCCAGTGCATTTCAACTGAACTTCAGCCATAGTACATCTACATGCTCTTACCCTGTGCTGGATGTTTCAAGTTCCTCATTAAGATATGACACAGCTGATTGTTTACCTAGTTTACTGAAAATATATATATATATATATATATATATATATATATATATATATATATATATATATATATATATATATATCTTTGTGCTTGGTTAAATTGTCCTTTGTACTTTGGTAATGATTGTTTCCGCAACTGTGTCATGGTCACTGATACCAGTTTCAATGTAGACATCCTCAAAGAAGTCAACTCTGTTTGTTGCCATTAGATTCAATATATTTCAGTCATGAGAAGGATTCTGAACTGTCTGTTCCAGATCATTTTCTGAGAAATCATTTAGTAATGTTTCACAGGTTGACTAATCACATTCACCACTAACTAAACTGTGATTTTTCCGGTTGACTGTTGGGTTGTTAAAGTGTCCACCTATGCTTACTGTATGATTGATCAACTTATAAAATTTTTGGTTACATTAGAATATGAGACTTGTGGGTGATAGAAGGATCCAATAATCGTTTTATGCCAAAACATAATAGTAAGTGTTGCCCAAATAATCTCACACACAGTTTCAATTTCTATCTTGGTTGATTTGTATTCCTTGCCTACAGTGTCAAATACACCACTTCCATTTCCAATATGCCTATCCTTTCAATATACACTTAAATTTTCTCCAAAGATCTCACTGCAAGCAATTTCAAATTTTAACCAGCTTTCTGTACCTAGTATTGTGTGAGATTCACTGCTTTTCAGGAGCACTTCAAACTCTGGTGCTTTGTTGTGAATACTTTGGCTGTTTATCACTAGGATTTTAAAACTCTCATCTGTGGGAGGCATTTCTTTCAATCTTACATCGATTCCTCTGGGTTTCCTACAGCTATTGTTACTTGGATTGCATGAAGTTTCATCTAATCTAAAAGGCCGTCGCGTGTACCACATATACAGTCAGCTACCTGAGTAGCAGATTCTGATGTGTACTGTACCCATGACCGATTTAGGGGGATCCTGTAGTTCTCGACAAGTCCGGAACTTGCAACCTAGCTCATCACAGAACCTTTGAAGTCTCCAAGCCAGTCCTGTGATTTGACTCAAAACCAAACTGCACATGGCTGGTCTTCCCAACCTTCTCTGCCAGCTGCTAGTATGATTCAAGTATGACTTTGGAGCCCAGACAACAGATATCAATGTGAACCACAATCTGCAGCTCGTTGCACTCTGGTCCCCCACAGAATAGCCTCTTCAACATGTTGAATGAGACCCCCTGGCATGCACACTGAGTGTACTCGGTGTCCTTTTTTGTCCCTTGCTGTCACTTCCTTAAGGGGTACTATAATCTGCTATACGTTTGAACAGCTGGCGATTAATAGACCCTTACCCTTCTGTGTTTGCCCCCTCTTGACAATGGACAAAACAGGTATCCTCAAAACAGGTGACCTGAGTTTCAATGGCTTAGTTGCAGTTTCAGTGAAAGGCTGCACCTCAAACTTGTGGTTATGGGAATCGGCACAACACCCTGAGACCTCCCAAGTCCCCATCCACCCTTACAGGATCCCTAGCTGTACCATTGGAATGCCAGTTACAAATATCAACCAATTCATTTCATGTTCAAGGACATCATTCACAGTGGGGCTGCATTTCAGCTGGTGCATTATAAGGCAGTCAAAAAATAACTTTAATTTAGTCCTGCTAATCAGACCATCTTTTAATCTGTTCAACTAAATAATTGTAATTACCTGGAAGAACTGAAGCAAATACACAAAACAAGATTTATATTGTGGCAGAGTTTCACAATGAAGACTTTTCTTTCTTCATGACTGAGATATACTAGTCATAAGCAATAGTTTGACCACAGTGGTTAAACATCAATAATTTATATGGGATAATATTCATATGATTAACATACTTTGAAATATTAAGTATTTTAAAGTTTGTGAGTTGTAAAATTCACTAAAATTAAATCCCAAGCTTGGTTAAAAACACAGAATTCCCTGAGATTTTATGAAATTCCCTAAGATTTCCTCAATTTTTCCAAGTAATAAGTAATTCCCTGAGATTTACAGGTTTTCCAGAAGAATTGCCATCCTGTTCAGTGATCTTCTTCCTATAACAGCAATTATTTTCCTGGGAGTCTCTGTCACCTATGTCATCCTCACTCATGAGGAAACCCTTCCCTTTGTGCAAGTCCTTCTGAATTCTCACTGGATGAAGCAACTTGTGTTGGTCCAGGCATCATACCAGCAACACCCTTTATCTATTATTATGGTGAACAGGAACAGTCATGAGACAAGTACCCACATTTGCCTTCACCCAGATATCCTTCACATGAATTGTTCACTGTTCACCTTTGAAAGAAGATTAACTGGCAAGATAAAACACATCAGAAAGTGCATCTATATCAGCAATGATAAGTACAGGCACCAATGGGCCACTATTGTTGCCGCAGAGATCCAACTAACACGTCCCTATGCATATCTTACTGACAGACAGGATTAACTGAACATCTTAAAGAATCAAAAGAGCTGTCATCATTTAATAAAGTAAGCAAACTAAATGATTAGACAAAACTAATACCACAGGTGCTGTGAACAGAAAAAGAGTTGAGTACATCTTCAAATGTTCCTTCGTGAATGAAGTACTGCACCACTTCAGGAATGAGAATCAAATCAGTTCTCAGGAATGACAAAATATTACAGGTCATAGTCACCTACAAAAATACAGCGGAAAAAAGAAGGAAAAGGCAGACACTCAAATAATGATGCAATACCTCCTGCCAAACCCTGCTCAAATTACTACAAACATAAGTAGTGTATATTTTTCATCCCTTTTCATATTTTTGCTGTGGAGATGCTGAAGATAGAATTTGGGTACTAACCAATCACTCTCGATCTGTTTTCATGCTTGGCATGTGAATAGAATAGTGAGAAACACTAACAAATGATAAAATAAAAATTTCCTCTGGTACACTTCATAATTATTTGAAGATTATGAATACAGATGAATTGCTGCTTCCTAAAATTATTACATTATGGTGACTGGCATGTAAGAATTCTTACTTCTTTGTGCATACTGGTATTACTGATATTAAACTGTAGCAGAGAATCAGTTTTATTAAGCCATGCATTCATTCCAATGGCTTTATCACTTTGGTTTCCACCAAATCACTAAAGTTAAGCAATACCAGGCATGGCCAGTACTTGGATGGGTAACCACACAGATATGTCACAACACTTTTG
This sequence comes from Schistocerca gregaria, assembly GCF_023897955.1. NCBI lineage: Eukaryota > Metazoa > Arthropoda > Insecta > Orthoptera > Acrididae > Schistocerca > Schistocerca gregaria. Next base: position 87,305,434 of record NC_064923.1, read on the forward strand.
ACAATTTTCCCTTTGCCTCTCCAGCAAAATGGACGAGGGGTGGTGGCGTTAAGTTTCTGACCACCAGACTTTGCGCAAATGTCCGGTATTAAATTCCAAATCTCTCCACAGTGTCTCATGGAGGGAGTGCACATGACACTGATAATGCTGATATGTTCATTGGATGGTAACATTAAGGTCGGTGGCTCTCTTTGTGCTGTTTGAGGGAAGTAGGCCATGTGCTGGCACTGGTTGCACCCACTCCCTTCTCTCATCATTGTACAGCACAAACATGATACCATATAACAAACACACACACACACATTACAGCCAAATTAATGTATCAGATACACTTATGCACACAAAGCTACCACTTTGTAAAGGAAGTTTGCGTGAAGGATAGGAAAAACCTCTCCCACTAGGTGGCTGAACCTACCCCTTGGGGTCTCCCAGCCAATTACGTCATATGAGTTGACTTCTTTGATTAATATTATGGTTGCACAGAAAGTAAAAATACAAACCTGATACAATCAAAAGGAAACTTACTTGTCACAATCATTGGCACTACTTTTTCCACTGTTGTTTGCATGATGCACCACTATTATCCACAGCTATTATGCACTACTGTTGTGCTCAAAAGGTACATTAAAACCAGGATTTTACAGCCAATATTGGTACTTTTTAGTGTCTGACTGTGACGAGACAATAAGATGGCTTTCTGTGTTATACAGTGAAAGGGGAGTTTGGGAAGGTCACAACACACCTTTTCTTAAAAAAGAAAGAGAGAAAGAAATGGAGGGAGGGAGGGAGAGAGAGAGAGAGAGAGAGAGAGAGAGAGAGAGAGAGAGAAGAAGAAGAACAAGTAGAAGAAGAATGGTACACAAACTCAGTGTCAAAGAAAAATTCAAATCAAGATAATGTTTGTTGTTAAGTGTTATAGAAACAGTACCGAACTGATAAAACAGACAACCTGAAATGCTGCATACCTACACCTACCCACAAACTGATGTAGCACCCAGGAACAGTCCTCTCCCTCAGGTGGAAAGCTTTGACATGTAGTCAAGTTTCACTTATTTACAAACTTCAAGAAATAAGTGAAGAATAAAATAGATAACAATTAATAATGAGAGGTGGTAAAAAGGGTAACTGAGCAAGCACATGGAATATTGAAAGCAAAACTCATACCCTGGACCACAAAATGTATGGACATTGATGGTTATAGAGAATATAAATATAGCTTCAGAAAAATTTTATTTGAAATGAATGTTTACTCCCCAGACAACACTCATACTACCCAACGGAAAATTTTTCACAAAATTTTTGTTTTCCCTTACCTGGTCCAGTGTCACTTATAATTGATATATTTGTTAACCAAGCATACAAACTGGGAGCTCCAAAAAAATATTATCAGACAGTTTTTGTGAACTATAAAAGTATGATATTTCCTACACATTAGCCAAGTTCTTGTTGCCTAGCTCAAAATTTGTGTTGTTTGCTTTTAATTAACACACAATAAGAGAACTTGATCACAATGAATGCACCTAATCAAGAAAGGTACTTGCCAGTATAATTTGAATATTACATTGTAATTATATCATCTGTTGTCCTGCATCTAAAAAAGTCTTGCAGTTTATTTTTGTGTGAGATTTATCTGCCTATTTGCCCCAAGTCATCTGGTTGTTTCTATAAACTGTGAGAATTCTACAGTACTTAATATTTTTAAAGGGATGAAGTTATTTGGAAACTTTATATTCTGTGGTTCAACCTATCTGTTTTCCTTTGTTAGCATTAGTTTCAGCAACAATAACAAAACAATGTTTTCTTTGTTTCATGCAAAGAATGAAATGGGAATATTGGCTACACTGATGGTTGTGTGTGATTCTCCCCAGTGGTACCACTGATTCAGTCAAATGTCCCATTAGTTAATATCTAGCACTGTGAACACAGAGGCATGCTAATCTAACAGTGTTAATAACTGTGGCTTGAAATGCTTGCTTTCTTAGTTAATACACCTTTTGAAGACTATAGGAATAGATGTAGTAGAGATTGTAGTGAAAAGTCTTGCTTGCTACTGAATGTTTCCATCATTATCTAATATTTCTGTTGTTCCTATTTTTGCTATATTATTGTACCCGTTGAAGGAGAACAATCACATATTATTCCTTAAAAATGAAAGTATCATGATGTACTTGTTATTGTAAAATGAATATTATTTTCAAAATCACCAACAAAATATAGACGTAAACATTTGTAGTTGTCATTACTATGGTGTACATTAATTTTCCATCTGTCTTCACATGCACTTTTACATGAACACATGTTGACCAATACAAGCTCAAGCTTGTACAGTTCACTGTACTTTTAATTGTGAAGCAAAAAGAGACAGCCAGAGTTGCAACTAAAATGAATGTCTATTTAGTTGGTGAATGGCTTCAGAACATGCCCATTCTCAAACCAACAATGTATGTCAGTTAAAATGTCCATCCAAAATAGCAATAAAGTGGGTACATATGTGTATGGTCCCAACTAATGTTCATTAATGAACAGGCATAGCCCAAAACTGTTCGCCAACTAAATAAACATGCATTTTAGTTGCAACTCTGGCTCTCTATTTTTGCCTCACAATCTAAAATCAGTTGCTGTCTCACAAGACTCAGCACACTGTAGTTATGCAGTTACTTTTAATTATTGCCCAAATATAAAAATGCATCTGTCTCTTAAATACCATGCTGAACAGTTTGGGGAGCCACAGTACATATAAATTCATTTTGTGGAAACATATGAGGTATAAGACTCAAACTCTAAATGACATTTTTAAGATGATTTTCTGTATCATATCAGAAAATGCAAAACTTCAAAACAATTTCACACACACACCATACATTATACTCATCTGCACAAATATTGTGAAAAGGATAGATTGCTACTCACTATACTGTGGGGATGTTGAGTCTCAGACAATCACAACAAAGAGACTGCTAAACTAGTAAGTTTTTGACCAAGAGGCCTTCTTCTGAAGTAGACAATACACACACATTCACACAGACACAACTCACACACACGCGGCCACTGTCTCTGGCCGCCAAGGTCAGACTGCGAGCAATTGTGGATGATGGGAAAAGCAATCTGAATGGTGGGGATAAGGAGGAGGTTGGGCTATGAAAGGGTAAGGCTAATGGGCATACGGGAGCATACAGGGGTGTGGTGGGGAGAGGTTAGGGCAGCTTGGTGCAGTGCAGGCAGGGAAGAGAGAGAGGAGAGGGGTGGGTGGGGTGGGGGGGGAGGGGGGGGGGAATGGAAAAGGAGAGAAGTAAAAATACTTTGGGTGTGTTGGTTGAGTAGTAGGCTGTAGTGCTGGGGTGTCAACATGAAAGTGGATACGTGCACGAAGAACAGTGACTAACAAAGGTTGAGACCAGGGGGGTTATGGGAACATAGATTATACTGCAGCAAGGGTTCCCACCTGCGTAATTCTGAATGACCAGGCTGTGTCACAGTCACTGAAATGAATAACGTTGTATTGGTCAGTGTGCTCATCAACTGGGTGGCCCAGCTGTTTCTTGGCCACAGTTTATTACTGGCCACTTACGCAGACAGATGGCTTGTTGGTTGTCATATCCACATAGAATGCAGCACAGTGCTACCAGCTTAGCGTGTAGACCACATGACTGCTTTCACAGGTAGTCCTGTCTTGGATGGGTAATACGATGCTTGTGATTGGACTGGAGTAGTTGGTGATGGGAGTATGTATGGAATAGGTCTTGCACCTAGGTCTGTTACAGGGATATGAGCCATGAGGCAAGGTGGTGGGAGTGGAGTTGGAATAGGGATGGACGAGGATATTGTGAATGTTCAGTGGGTGATAGAATGCCGCTGTGGGAGGTGTGCAAAGAATAGTAGGTAAAATATTATTCATTTCAGGGCATGGCTGGACAGTGAGACTCTGGGAGATGGTTAGTGACTGGAGAGATAAGGCACAGGAGACATGTTCTGGTACAAGTCTGTGAAGGCCTCAGTGAGACCCTTGTTAAATTTCGAGAGGGACTGATCATCACTGTAGATGTGATGGCTGTATATAAGGGACTTCTTGGTATGGAATGGATGACAGTTGTCAAAAGTGGAAGTATTACTGGTGGTTGGTCGATTTGATATGAACAGAGGAGCTGATGTAGCCATCTTTGATGCGGAGGTCAACATTGAGGAAGGTGGCTTGTTGGGTAAAGGAGAACCAAGAGAAGAGAATTGGGGAGAAGGTGTTGAGGTTCCAGAGGAATGTGCATAGGGTATCCTCACCCTCGATCCAGATCACGAAGATGACATCCATGAATCTGAACCAGGTCACGTGTTTTGGATTCTGGATGATTAGGAAGGATTCCTTTAGATGGCCCATGAATAGATTGGCATAGGATGGTGCCATGTGACGGCTAGAGTGGCCGTGCGGTTATAGGCACTACAGTCTGTAGCCGAGCGACCGCTATGGTCGCAGGTTCGAATCCTGCCTCATGCATGGATGTGTGTGATGTCCTTATGTTAGTTAGGTTTAATTAGTTCTAAGTTCTAGGCAACTGATGATGTCAGAAGTTAAGTCGCATAGTGCTCAGAGCCATTTGAACCATTTTAATTTTGGTTTTTTTATGGTGCCATGTAGGTACTTGTTGACATACCATGGATTTGTGTGTAGGTGTTCTCTTCAAAGATGAAGTACATATGGGTGAGGATGTAGTTGGCCATGCCATGTTGACCAGGAAGGAGGTTGTAGGTTTGGAAGCCATCAGGTACTGGGAAGGGTAGAGTTCAAAAGCAGAAAAGCCATGGGCACTAGGAATGTTAGTGTAGAGGGAGGTGGCATTAATGGTGACATGCAGGGCATCATGTGGTAAAGCTACAGAAACTTTGTAGAGCCCGTGGAGGAATGGTTGGCATCTTTTGGGAAGGTTTCAGATAACAGGCTAAAGATGTTGGTCTATGAGACCAGAGATCCTCTCAGTGAGTGCAGGCATGGTAAGTGGCCAAAAGTGTACTGGGTGGTTGGGTTTATGGACTTTAGGAACCATGTGGAAGGTAGGAGTGCAGGGAGTGGTGGGGGTGAGGAGAGAGAGAGACTCAGGGGAAAAGTTCTGGGATGTGTCTAAGGATTTGAGGAGAAACCAGAGATCCTGTTGGATTTCTGGAATGGGGTCACTGTGGCAGGGTTTGTGGGTGGATGCATCTGACAACTGGCAGAGTCCTTCTGCCAGGTAGTCCTTGGGTTCAAAACAACAGTGATGGAGCCTTTGGCAACAGGTATAATTACAATGTCAGGGTCAGTTTTTAGTTGGGGGACTGCAGTTCTTTCTGTGCACAAAGCTTAGCTTGCATGTTGAAGGATTTGGGGAATAATCGTGAGGCAAGATTCAAGGTTAAGAAATTCTGAAAAGTTAAGAAGGCATGGTTTTGGGGCAGTGGTGGTGGATCACAGTTGGATGGGATACAGGAATTTTGGATGCACAGTAGGAGAATTTTATGAATGGAGTTCATCATTGGTTTTGAGTTGAGTCTGACTGGTAGGATTGGTGGTGAAAAGGTGTTTCCACTGTAGTGAGGGACTTAGACTTTTGGAGGGAAGGTTCATGACTGTGTTCCAAGTCTGTTTAAGTTCTGGATTCTGTTCCAAGTCTGTTTAGGTTCTGGATTCTGTACGGTGGTGGGAAAGAGTTATGAAGAGTGTGCTAAACATTGCAGTGTTTGTCAGCTATGAGGGTATGTGGGAGTGGTTTGGAGCCTGTTGTAGAGGCAGTGAATAGTGGTAGTCAAAGGGAAGAGTAGGAGGTGAACAGGTTCCACAGTTTTCAAGGTGGCAATGCACATTCTGCTATAGTGTCTGTAGGGCAAGAGTCTGAATGTGAGATATGGGATACAGGAACTTGGGATGCACAGTAGGAGAATTTTATGGATGGAGAGGGGATACTGTGAGGAGGTTTGGGCTTGATTTACTTGGTTTTGCAGGGCTAGGTTGGTGAAGGTTAAGAGCTGGCGAAATCTAAACTGGTGGAGGTCATAGTGGAAGGAGAGGTTGTAGGCAGAGCTGGGTAATTCAATGGTAAGGTCATTTATGGGGGGATTCCATGAGCCAGACAACACTGCATAAACAGTGTGTGAGACTGGTTTCTGCCTATGGATAAGGAAAATTTTCTGTATTAGCTCAGATGGAAAGAGTAAGAATCCAAGGAGAACAAAGGTGGAGATAAAAACACATAAAAATTTGCAAATAACCTAGAAATTCATGTGAAAAAATTTGCAAAAATATGGGAAAGAAAGTAACAAAAATGAGAGAATGGATGAAGTATGGGGAAACAATATGAGACCTGTGGAATTTCCTACCCACTGTCCTTCCCACCCTTGCCACAGTGATATTCCAGAACTCAATGAACCTACACACTATCCTTATCCATCCCTACTCCAGCCCTTCTCCCAAACCCTTGCCTCATGGCTCATATCCTTGTAACAGGCCTAGATGCATCTCCCACACCCACCTACCCCATCAAAGGCAGGGGCATGTGTGAAGGCAGTTATGTGATCTACAAGCTAAGCTGCAGCCACTGTTCTGTGTCCTATGTGGGCATGACAGTCAACAAGCTGTCTGCCCACGTGGATGGCCACCAACAAACTGTGACTGAGAAATGGCTGGACCATGCAGTTAATGAGCATGCTGCCAAACAAAACATTCTTCATGTCAATGTCTGCCTCACAGCCATGCCATCTGGATCCTTCCTACCAACCAACACCAACTTTTCTGAATTGCATGGGTGGGAACTCTCACTGCAATGTATCCCATGTACACATAATCCCCCCATGTCCTCAACCTTCATTAATCATTGCTCTTCACCCAGGTATCCCCCTTCCTCTTGCCACTCCAGTACTATATCACCTTCAGCTTCACCAACACTCACACAATCTTTTTACTTCTCTCCCCTGGATGGCACCAAGCTGCCCTACCCCCTCCCTACCATGCCCCTGTATGCTTCCACAAGCAGCACTTCACCGTCCCCACTCCTTCCATGCTATATGTGCACCTCCCCACCCCAGTCTCCTCCTTATCCCCACCATCCAGACTGCTTCTCCTGCCACATGCAGCTGCCCGCAGTCTGTCCTTGGCACTCAGAGACAGTGGTCAGGCATGTGTGAGTTGTATTTGTGTGTATGTAAGTGTGTTCTCTACTTCAGAAGAAGGCTTTTGGCCATAAGCTTACTTATTTAGCAGTCTTTTTGTTGTGCCTGTCTGCAACTCAACATCTCCACTACACGGTGAGTAGCAATCTATCCTTTTTATAATATTGTCATTAGTCCATCCTGGATTTTCAATTATTCATTTATACCTGCATACAAAATCAACAAATCACAATGTCAGAACTGTATTGCTATTAATTTATAATCAAATAAAATGTAAATAAAAATGCAATAGCTCATTAAACGATGAGATCTCTGTTTGATACTAAGGTAAGTGAAACACTTTTAGTGTCACATACAGCAGCAACAGATTATCATGGCAAGTACAGTGCAACACACAGAGTCCATAAGCCATTTTGGTGCAGTGAGATAACTTAACACATAGTATTTGCATTATTATATATGAGCTTGTACAGAAACCAAATTGCTGTTGATAAAAATTTACAGGACATGATAGGGAAGCAATAGTTGAGAAGGGTGTGAGACATGATTTTACCCCATTTCCAATGCACAATGTTATTCATGCTCTGATCTAGCTGTGATGAAAAACAAGGAGAATTTTGGAAACTGAATTAATGTTCAAGAAGAACAAATAAAATTTTGAAGTTTTTGGATGACACTTTAATTCTGTCAGAGACATCAAAGAACTGGGAAAAGCGGTTGAATAGAATGGATAGTGTGTTGAAAAGCAGTAGTAAGATGAACGTCGATTAAACTAAAACGTTAAGTAGTGAAATGTAACCACATTAAATCAGGTAATGCTGACAGAATTAGATTACAAAATGACACATTAAAAGTGGTAGCAAAGTTTTGTTATTTGGACAGAAAAATAACTTACAATGGCCAAAGTAGAGAGGATATAAAATCCAGACTGACAATATTTTGTGTCACCAGTTGTTGCTGATCAGTTTATGGTTCAGATCTGTATGTGGCTCTACTAAAAATATGTGGTGTCTTTGGGCTAAGTAAATGACATGTTAACCTCTACCATGAAAGTGAGAAGTACATTCTGTTACCAGATACTCCAGCCACTAACCAAGCAACACAAGCCGCCACTTGGGGCGCCAGCAGCACCACAACTGTAAGATTTCTAATACAGGACTTATCACAATTAGAAAGGCCACTTGAGGCACCAAGCAGAGATGGGTGCCAAGGGGCACCCAAGTACAAGATCTGTATACACAGTATATCACAATTAGTAGTGAAAATAGGCACTGGGGGAAATGTATGAGGAAAAAGGAGGAAGCGACGGTGCCGAATGATAATTCGCTTGTGTGGAGATATGTTCTCAAACCAGCCCTGATTTCAGCTGTATGCAAAAATGAGGAATTAAATGAGCACATTATATACAGCAAGTCTACACTTACTGACATGAACCAATATGGACTATGTTGCCACTGGCAAGAGAAGCAAACCCATATTCTGACTACACTTCCACATACAATGTTATACACTAGACTAGCAATGTTATGTATGACTAAAATCACTAATGAAATACTAAGCTTAATGAACAATTTTATGGTTGTAATGAGGAACAGCAACATTTGGTACAGAAATGTATTCAGCTAGAGGTGTTTAATTTTTTTGGTACTACACATCCCAAGATTTGAAAAATTGAAATAAATGGATAATTTTTGTAAAAGGTGAAAGCTTGCATATGAAAAGACTAAAGATAATATTTAGCTGCATTGATAATTGGATGAAATGGAAAGATGAGGTAACAGTAGCTAAAACTGAGGATATACAGAAACGTTGAAAAATAAAAATCTCTCAAGGGATCAGGGGTTATGGGAAATTCTTCATTTGAATTAAATACAGGAAAACATGAGGCTTTCAAAATAAAAAAGGAATTAAATGACAATGAAAATTGGTGTAGAAAAGAGTCACTGGTAATGAGAAAGGAACAAAAAAGCTTTACTGATAACTGGTCACAGAAATAAACGACAGTAGATCCCCCAACATTAGTGGTGGATATATAATGCGAAAGACAAAATGAAAATGTGACACATAAATAAAAAATTGAATATGGTAAAGCATCAAATTAAGCCAAAAGATTCAAATGAAGTAAATGTCTCTTCTGGATTATTGAATTGTTACAAATTAGTACCAATAAATTGGAGAAAACTATAAAAGTTATATGAGCAGGTCAAGGAATCAAGCCTGAAAAGTGTAGAACAACTTTATAACAAGGTACACTATCTGATCAAAAGTATCTGGACATCCCTATGTAATGCAAAATTGGTCACTAGATGTCACAAGAGGCAGACCTACCAATATAAGAAGAGGCAAGGAGAATTGTGTTGTCAGTACTGAATCAGTACCAGCATAAAGGGTCTGTCAGGAAAGCTCAGTGGCTTCGAAAACACAGACTGGTCATTGGATGTCACATGAGTAAATTAATCCATACACGGCATTTCAACTCTTCTAAAGCTACCCAAACTGACTGTTGGTCATGTGATTTTGAAGTGAAAATATGAAGGAACAGTCATAACTAAGCCAAGACCAGGTAATACTCATCTACTATCCGACACGGTTCACCAAGCACGACGGAGGTTGGTTGTATAAAATCACTTTAAATCAGCAAAATGAATTGCTTGTGAGTTCCAAAGAGCTATCGGCAGTTCAGCTAGGATAGTGGTTGTATGGAAGGAGTTAAAAAGGACAGCGTACAATGGTCAAGCAGCTTCTCATAAGCCACACATTTCTGTAATCAATCTGCCATTACTCATAGTGCCAATGCTGGAGTACAGAGGAGCTGGTGTTACAATTTAGGGATGTTTTTCGTGGTTAGGATGTGGTCTCCTTCTTGCAGTAAAGAAGACACTAAATTAAGAAGGATGTGGAGACCACTTATAGCACTGCATACTATGTTCAGTAGAGGAACAATCAGATACTGACTGTATCAGCATGGAAATTCACTGGCATAAAGTAGCATCTGTGAAGCAATGGTTTGTGGATAATAACATTCGTGAAATAAAGTCGTCTGCCTAAAGCCTCAACCTGAATCCAATGGAACATTTTTGGGGTTAGACATTGAATTCACTCCAGGCCCCAGTATCCAACATCACTTCCATATCTGGTTGTGGTTCTTGAGAAGAACTAGCTGCCATTTCTCCACAGACATTCCTGTATCTCAATGAAAGTGTCCCCAGTGGAGCATAAGCTGTCATGAAAGTGATGGCTGGACACTTCCCATATTGACATCTACTACCTAATAGGTGTCTGGATACTTATGATAAGATAGTGTGCATGTTAGAATGAATAAATCAAAGAAGGGAAGCAACAGGAAAAGAACATGAGAAACAGAAAGACTGACACAGTGGATAGTTTCAAACAAGGTAACAATAGATAAAAGGGAGATTTAATGTAGATGAAAGAAAGATTCATCAGGATACTATACATTCAGTGCTTAACACTGACAACTACTGCAAATACTGAAAGCAGTTCTCAATTTCATGTGTAGTTTAAATACCCAATGGACAGTTCAGTAATTTTTTGTAAATAATAATTTCTTCTTAAGTGAATGCAAAATTCTGCCTGTGTGTGTGTGTGTGTGTGTGTGTGTGTGTGTGTGTGTGTGTGTGTGTGTGTGTGTGTGTGTGTGTCCGCATGCGGGCACGCGCGCTCGCGTGCGTTTGTGTATCACAGAAGCTGTTTATAGCAAGAGGAGGGGCAGAACCTTTTTTTCTTACAGATTTCTGTTCCTGCAGATTTACTTATGGTGCAAGGTAAGGCAGTAGTTTCAACTAAAAAATGAGGTCAAACTAACAGCTAACTTTTTGCATGTTTGTTTCTGTATGAACTAGAACAATAAATCAGGTTTTATAAGCAAACTGAAAAAAAAATAGTCAGTGTGAAATACAAAATTCTTACTGTTCAGAAAGAAACTGAGTACTTTTTTCATAACTACTTTGCACACAAGGAAAAAATATGAGATTGGGTCTGATCTTAATTAAACAGACATAGAATTCCCAGTCCACTGAAACACACTATTTTAATTTCAATTTGGATGCAGATATCCCGAAAATGTATACTCATAACTTCATAACTGAAGACTGCAATGCATGGAAAGAGTAGAGGATGTCTTCATTCACTGGAAGTCAAATGGCTAATGAAGACAATGTTGCTCCAGAAATTATGTGTAGATGCCAGACAAAATGAAGGTAACTGTCAGAATGACAGTAAGCATCATTAACCAACAATGAGTACATTGTCCAAAATATATTACTGCTACAAATAAAATAATCATAAATATTTTCACAATGTGAGAGGATTGTTAATAAAACGAACTCTTGAGTAACACAGCAGGATACAAATAAAAAAAGATTTGATAAGCTATTACAACATATTTATATCTGCAAAAATCAAACAATGGAAAATTCAGAATGGAATAACAATATGAATCTTAGGATAGATTGCTATTCACCATATACATGAGGCATTGAACAGCAGACAGGCACATTTAATAGGGCTGTTAGATTGAGCTGTCAGAGAAAGTCCTTCATCAGATGGAGAGCAGGAGGGCAGAGGGTTAGGGAGAGGATTGGGGGGGGGGGGGGGGGGGTGCAAACACACTTGATTCATAGCAAAGAAGGGAAAGCAGAAATGTGGAAGGAGTATATAGAGGGTTTATACAAGGGCGATGTTCTTGAGGACAATATTATGGAAATGGAAGAGAATGTAGATGAAGATGAAATAGGAGATATAATACTGCGTGAAGATTTTAACAGAGCACTGAAAGACCTAAGTTGAAACAAGGCCCCAGCAGTAGAAAACATTCCATTACAACTACTGGCAGCCTTGGGAGAGCCAGGCCTAACAAAACTCTACCATCTAGTGAGAAAGATGTATGAGACAGGTGAAATACCTTCAGACTTCAAGAAGAATATAATAATTCCAATCCCAAAGAAAGCAGATGTTGACAGATGTGAAAATTACCAAACTATCAGTTTAATAAGCCATGGCTGCAAAATACTAACACGAATTCTTTACAGATGAATGGAAAAACTAGTAGAAGCCGACCTCGGGGAAGATCAGTTTGGATTCCATAAAAATGTTGGAACACGTGAGGCAATACTGACCCTACGACTTATCTTAGAAAATAGATTAAGGAAAGGCAAACCTACGTTTCTTGCATTTGTAGACTTAGAGAAAGCTTTTTACAATGTTGACTGGAATACTCTCTTTTAAATTCTGAAGGAGGTAGGTGTCAAATACAGGGAGCCAAAGGCTATTCACAATTTGTACAGAAACCAGAAGGCAGTTATAAGAGTTGAGCGGCATGGAAAGGGAGCAGTGGTTGAGAAGGGAGTGAGACAAGGTTGTAGCCTGTCCCTGATGTTATTCAATTTGTATAATGAGCAAGCAGTAAGGGGAAAAAAAGAAAAATTCAGAGTAGGAATTAAAATCCACGAAGAAGAAATAAAAACTTTGCTGTCTTCGATAGAATTACAATATCATCGGCGAACCTCAAAGGACCGGGAAGAGCAGCTGAATGGAGTGGACAGTGTCCTGAAAGGAGGATATAAGATGAACATCAACAAAAGCAAAAAGAGGATAACGGAATGTAGTCTAATTAAATTGGGTGATGCTGTGGGAATTAGATTAAGAATTAAGAAGGTTAAAATAGTGAACGAGTTTTGCTATTTGGGGAGAAAAATAGCTGATGATGGTCGAAGTAGAGAGGATATAAAATGTAGACTGGCAATGGCAAGGAAAGTGTTTCTGAAGAAGAGAAATTTGTTAACATCGAGTATAGATTTAAGTGTCAGGAAGTATTTTCTGAAAGTATTTGTATGGAGTGTAGCCATGTATGGTAGTGAAACGTAGACGAGAAATAGTTTAGACAAGAAGAGAATAGAAGCTTTCAAAATGTGATGCTATAGAAGAATGCAGAAAATTAGATGGGTAGATCACATAACTAATGAGGAGGTATTGAATAGAATTGGAGAGAAGAGAAATTGGTGGCACAACTTGACTAGAAGAAGGGATCGTTTGGTAGGGCATATTCTGAGGCATCAAGTGATCACCAATTTGGTATTGGAGGGCCGCGTGGAGATGAATACACTAAACAGATTCAGAAGGATGTAGGTTGCAGTAGATACTGAGAGATGAAGAAGCTTGCACAGAATAGAGTAGCATGGAGAGCCGCATCAATCCAGTCTCTGGACTGAAGAGTGCAACAACAAGACATGTATGGCCACTGTCGTCTCCAGGAGGTGTGTGTGTGTGTGTGTGTGTGTGTGTGTGTGTGTGTGTGTGTGTGTGTGTGTGTGTGTTTCTCCATTTGATGAACTGTTTTGCTCCATAGCTCAAATCTAACAATCTACTATTAAATGTGCAAGTCTGCTGTTTAACACTTTCTCTTTGTGGTACATAGCAATCTAACCTAATATTCATACTTTTGTACTTGGTGTGAACATGGAATCATCATCCTGATACTCTGAAATTGTCTTATAACACAAACTGAATGTAAATACAGAAAAATAATATATAATAACTATATTACCATTGAGCAAGGAAGCAGTAAGAATAATATCAGTGTACTTCAACATACTACATGCCAGTGAAGTAAATGGCCATCTAGAGTAAAGAATCTTTATTGGTAACTGATCATACAAGGTGAAATAGACTTCATCTTTGGTAATATCAAAATAAAATCTGCTAGCAACATTACTCCACACAAACAATAAATAAGTTAGCATTCTATTGTAAACTAATGAAACTTTTCAGTCAGTAAATCATATTGTGCAGAATAAAACACATCTACGTGTCACATGCACTAACAGAAATGATGCACCTATACATATGTAATATGTGCAGCTAATAAAAAATTGTATTCATGTCCTATGCAGGGGGGAAGCATGCCAAACACAAGCAGCAGTGTTCCATTCTTGCTGAGTTCCAGTATGAGCAGCATACGCTCACGGCGACCATCTGCATGCTTGTCCAGCTCTCAAGGATCAGGACTACTGCAGCAGCTCGGATCAGGCATGGTAAGACAGATTACACTAGGACCCTCTTACCACCATCCTGTGAATGGAAGGGCATTACCCACGACTGCTAGTGTCAGGAAATGTCCTTCTTGGATGTAGAAAATGAAACAGATAAAAAAAAATAGTGGTGCAAGTTTTGCTACAATTATGTTTTTAACTTTTGGACATACACACTTGAGTTACATATGTATATTTTATACACTGACATTTACATGCATAAAACTGATACATTTCCATCAAGCTGGTCTTTGTTGCATGAAGTCTATCTGTAAAAAGTGAGTGATACAGTCCCCACTTCATAATCCCACTGACTGTATGCAACAACATACTTATAAAAAATACAAATTTATTTTTTCAAAGAGGAATATTTATATACACACACAAACATACACACACACAAACACACACACACACACACTTAGATACCTAGACTGGTAGAATTCTTAGACCAATAATGACATTAAATGCTACTTTCCTACAAAAAGTATCTATTATATAAATGTAATTCTCAATAATTCAATCATAACAGGTATAAATCCATGACCAATGAGGTTGGACAACACGATTTTAATATTTCTTAACAGAATATTTTTTGCATCAGTCTATTCTGATACCTTTTGATACTAATTAGGAGACAGAACTCTTTAGTCAAACCATGCTGTCTTGTTTCCAATAATGACTACATATTAGCAACTGTTAACATTAATATCACATGACATATTGCTTGCTCCTCCTTCTGTACTATTTCCAGCACCTACATTTCCAGTGTACCTGCATTTCCTGAAATGTGGTAACAGTAGAAATAACCAAAATTTGGCATTACACTTCAGATTGTGTGCCTCTAATCTAATACATGGATCTCTACTGACATTCCAGTCTTTGATGCCTTTTCTCTTTCCGTCCTCTAGCATTTCAATTTTACTAATACATATCTGTGTCACTGTGCATAATATGGTGTGAAATCAATAATTTTTGGAAGAAGTGACTTTTTAATAACTGAATTTTAGCTCTCATTACTAAACACACTACACTCACATTTTTTCTCATACCTGTTCCTTCTAAGTACAGTGAGTGCACATTATTTATTGACAGTGAGAATTCCTCTTCTTACAGTTAATGTAGTGCACTCATGGCCAGTGTGTATGCAATCAATATACTATAATTTTCTTAAAGCATATCTTTAATAAAAGTGACCAAATCATGTCACAACTATTATTGTGCCTGTCCTACATATTTAGTGCCTAACATTTGATTTCAGTCAAAAGTTAAATTGCTCTTATCTATTAAAATAGTTAAACACACAGCTTGTTTGAAATATCAGCACAAACTGGTAACTTGATAATTACCAACTCTATATCTCTCAGGGTTACTATTTCACAAAAATCTCATGACTTCCAAAACCAAAACCTCAACTGTCTTGAATGCTCTTAATTTAATAGATGCTTCAAATATCCAAAAATATTTGTTGTTATTAATAGCATAATTTTGTAAAATCTGTCCCTTTATATTAAAAACAAAGATTCCAAGACTTACCAAGCGGGAAAGCGCCGGCAGACAGGCACATGAACAAAACACACAAACACACACACAGAATTACTAGCTTTCGCAACCGATGGTTGCTTCTTCAGGAAGGAGAGGGAAAGATGAAAGGATGTGGGTTGCGAAAGCTAGTAATTCTGTGTGTGTGTTTGTGTGTTTTGTTCATGTGCCTGTCTGCCAGCGCTTTCCCGCTTGGTAAGTCTTGGAATCTTTGTTTTTAATATATTTTTCCCATGTGGAAGTTTCTTTCTATTTTATTTACATCATCATTAATTTGAAGTAACTGTGGATGACTTCCTAATTTTGTTATGTAACATATGTTAATCTTGGCTTAGTCATCCAAAAACCAACAGAAACTAACATAATATAATTTTCATGTTCTTCTCCTAGCAAGTAGAAAGTGAAAAACCTTATTGTATCAAAATAGATATAGTCATCTCTTAAAGCTTTAATAACCAGCAAAAGTCTTCCCATAAGTTTTATTTTTCTCTGAGTGTAAAACTCTGACAACATAACATATAAGATTACAAACAAGTTTAGAAGTATCCATTCAGAAGAGTAACAAATATGAGATACTAAAATGAAAGCTTCCAGAAGAAAGATGTATTACTCTGCAAAATGAGATCACAGCACAGCAAACAAGTGCAAAGAAACATTGATAACTGTTTGCTCACATAGGATCTCATGTAAGTTTCCTTATGCAGAATAAAATAAAATAAATCACAACAGTATATGTGAAAGGAAGAGGTTCGTCAGTTACTAATCAATGGCCTACATTTCAGAGCAAGGCAAGGAAGATGAAGTATAAATGACATGTAATTAAGAGTCCCAGTTCAGCAGCACAGAAATGAACAACAAGAAATGAAAAACGCAGATAGGATAGGAAACATCATAAATGAAAATTGCAAATGCATAAGATGACTGTAAAGAAAAAAAATATCCTCATAATATTATAATACCTATAAGGAATATGTAATCAGTTGAACAGAAATAGCAAAAGAAATGAGAGGCTCAATAGCAACTACTGACAACTTATTTTTACTCTTTCCTGCACCCTACATTGCTACATGTAATATGTACATCCATTCCCTTGCTCATTTTCTTTTTCTTACTTCATTCTCTCTGCATTTATATTTTTATCTTTTTCCTTACTGCCTATATAATTGCCCTTAAAGATTTCTCCCTTTTTATCCTGTCTCATATTCTTAAATTACATTTGTTTACAAATATCTGTCTTATATATGCTTTCATTATGTATTGTGAGTCTTCATTTTTTAGCATTCACCTAACCTTACCTTCTGGATGCAAACATCGTACTACTCCTGTCACTCTTGTCATTCAGTATTCAGTATTGCTTTATGTACATCCAGTGCCTCTGTATGTAAAGTTGCTGTTTTATTCAATCTTGTTTGATAATTCAGCAAGAGAAAAATCCATTTAACATCAAATATTACAATCAGTACAGACCAGGAAACCATTCTTAGGTGAAGATGGACATACTGAATGATTGACTTCACTCTTTAAATAAATACTTTTGAGACGGATATGTTTCACTTAACTTCAAGGTGCTGTTAAATGCTTGTGATCTTAATGACTGATAGCAGCATAAAACAGGGCATTTAACATTACATTACATGACTGTTTCATTTGTGATGTTTCTTAAAACAGTTTTTGGTTTTGAATTACTGGAAATAATGAAAGAACAGCTTGTTCAAAAACAATAGTGCTTTCATGGCAAATAACTTAAAATACATCTGTCTGATTGACGGGGGAATTGTCTTTTTGTACGTGCAATTCACACAGTTTACTTCTTTTGTCCTGTTTTACTAAAAAGTATGTGATCCTGGAGACTCCATAGTTGTGGGACAATGAATTGAAAAGTTCAGTTCTCAGATTTTTCTAACAGTAATTATATTAATTTTTGTATTGAGTACATTAAAATTTTTACTAGTTTCCGTTTTATTGTAACTGATTTTAGTAGCTAAACAATGACTGGAAGTAAATTTTTTGTTGGTTGAATACTGCCACTAAGTAGCATACTCTTAACTTTCCGCATTGTCTATACAACCACTTATATCTTATACTCTTCATTCTTCTGACTTATACTTCACCATAAATTGTTATCAGACATACTTGCTCATACATTTTTATCTCCCTGCTTGAGGGCCTTTGTTTCAACAAGAGAAAGGAAGAAGACAGACAAAATGTGGTCACCTTGTTTAAAAAATCCATAATCATATTATTGTATGTGCTTTATAAATATCAACTTAGTATTTTGCTGGATATTAATTAGTTCACAGTAAATGGTGGATGGACATATGCTGAGTTTTGATGTTCCACTTCTATTTTATTTAACTATTCATTAGGCTATTCAATGCCTCCTCAGTATATAGAATAGTTATTTGTGTTTACTCATTTCATATTTTTTGACGGATTTCTCCTTCTGTTGCACTTTACACCTCTTAGCTTTGTCAATAAGAATTCATAAAAGAGCTCAGAGTATAACATTAGTTTAAAAATGTTCATCAACTCTACACTGTTCTGAACAGAACAGTATTTTACTACTTGGTAATATGGCAGCTGATATGTTCCTGTATAGCAATGAGTTGAAAACCAGTTCAGCCTAACAGCTGTTAAGGTATTGACAGTATCAACACAGAATACAACATGATACAATTTACCATGTCTTGCTGACATAATAAAGCATGATTTGACATGGAGATCATGTTATATGAAAAAAGGATGTCTGGACTATGTGAGAATCAAGCACAAACCCTTTTTGTTCCTATGTTGATGCTATACCAGCTGAGCCACCTAGCTACAACACTGCCAGCTATGTTAGTTTAAGTAATTACTGAGCTCAAAATGGTATTCAATGACAACTTGGTCCTATCCTAACATTGGAATACACCAAGAAAGGAAAATGTGAACAGAAAGATGAGAGCACAATTATCATTATATTATGATTTCAAGTTATATTTTTACTTTGTGTAAGAATGCCTGTTATTATTTCTGTACAATTGTTATAAGCCAAAGCAAGGCATGAAAAGTGAAACTAATATAGTCTTTACATGGTACCGGGAACTATTTCTGTGATATTTACAAATGGATATGAAAAACAAAGATCTAAGGAGTCAGTATAAAGTGGAGAAGCATCCATTAACATGGCATACTCATAACACTGAAATTTAATTGCCTTTTGAAGCAATTATGCATCTGTGTTATCCATTAGTTGCAAAATACAGCCCATTCTAACCAATCAAATTTTTTTATGTTATCTTGTAAATAAGTTGACAAGCAAATGCTTAATATACTACATTAGAGCCCAACTGCTGAAACAGTCTCTACAGATACACAACAAGAATACAGCAACAGCAAACAACCTTGTTTTTGTCAGATTTGTGATTTAGGTACACAAGACAGATAGCTAAATTATATTCAGTTTCAAACATAAAATATCTTACATAATTATTCTGAATTTGCAATTTCCAATAGTAAGTATTTGTCAAGTAAAATAAGGTATAGGTAAATTTCACAAATATGACTGACTTTGAAGCCAATATATTAAAAGGAAGTAAAGTGTGTTTTGGACATCTTCCAAGATGCTAAACATATGTAGTAAACAACATGATTTTCAGCAAAACTTGCATCCTCACAGATAGGAAATACTATACAAGTTGCATTCTTGCCACTGTGTTTGCCAGTTGAACCTAGCATTCACACCTGCAGAATATCTTAGTATGAAATCAAAAAGTATATATATACATATATTTCTTCTACAAATGTAAAAATATATTTTAAAATGGTAAATTTTCAAATGTACTTGAAGATAAAGGCAATTGTAACATGACAAATTCCATGTAACAGTTAAATGGAATGTTTACCTTATATAGGAAGTTAACTTGTTGTTCTGTGTTGTGTCTTTTGTGCCTAAGACATGTATCTCACTTTAAAAAACTTATCTTACTCTTGTTTCGAGCATCATATATGTGTAAATTAACACTGAGATCTTTCTTGTTGAGTCTTTACTCCTACTGTTTATCTGATGGTAATATTTATTAATATGGAAAAATATTTTAGCATTGATTGTTGGTTGATAGATAATTATATAAGACTGTTACAGCTCAGAGATTTTATGCTGTAGATGGTTAAATATTGATTCAGCTCATTTGTGATATGGCTGCTTTTGCTTGGCATTTGACAATCATGGAATGCAATTATTAGAAAGTCGAGAGCATGACAGTAGGTGTACAAATATCACAGCCCCTGTATATCTTTGAAACAACCTTTGGGTATAAGATTATTCGGCTCATATCTCATAGAGAACCAACTAATTTCATGGTAGAGATCCAGTTGAATTCAATTTCATGTTTCCCATAAAGTAGTACAGTATACTACTGCATGTTCTCCCACTCCTCCTGTTGTTTTATATTCTGCTTTCTCTGTTAAAAGATAATTGAGATAATTTTGCCATTTTACAGCTCCTTAAAAAAAATACCTTGTAAAAATCTATTTTCCTGATGATAAACACAGACAGGACAATAACTACGTAGGCTTCCACTGCCAGTGTCATGATGATTAAAATTCTTCTAAGTGTTGTACCATGTCACTGTACAAAATACTTTAATTATGAACAGTAAAACCAACATTTCAACTATATTACCAGGGCCTTCCTCAGGGCAGGACTCATTTTGGTGGATGAAAGTTTATTGCACACAATCGGTTCAATATATCATTCTTGTGAAATTTTATTAGGCCTAGAATATTGTAAGCTATTCATGATAAAAGGGGAGAGGTTAGGAAAGAAGCTATTCATTGGCTAGCCACTTGTCAGTTACTGGCAGCAGTCAGCGAATCACCGCTTGCATTCTTGTGGGCACACTTTCTTTGTGGTGTTCCCCTATAGCTGTTTAAAAAAAAAAAAAATGTCTGTTGTGTCTGTGCCACAACCACTCATAACCCACTAGACAGGGGTAGCTAGCAGCCAGGATACCAGAAGTTTGTAGCCATCTTCTTTATAGATGGTGTCTGGCTGCCTTATTAATAACTTCAGTTAACTTTCGACTTTTGCGTTGGTTCCTCCGTGACTCTCTCATCAGGAAACGGGCGCCCTGGAAGGAGATACGCTGCCCACTGTCATGCTAGTGTTCTGCTATTTAATCCCACATACCATTCATTTTAACAAAGAGATAGAGGGGCTGGCCAGTGCTTACCTCAGCTCAGTACAGCCGATAGATACACAAAAAACAACCGAAAATTTACGTTCCTAGCTTTCGGAATAAATGTTCCTTCATCAGGGAGGAGAGAGGGTAGAGAAAGGGAAGAAGGGAAAGTGGATTTAGTTACTCACAACCCAGGTTATGAAGCAACAGGGGAAGGAAAACAGGGAGGGTAGCAAGGATGGAGGCATGGTTGTCAGAGGGAAGCCAAAGATATTCTATTGTAAGTACTGTGCCAGCTTCAAACCAAAGAGGATGCATACAGAAGTAAAGAGGTATATAGTATAAAGGTGTAGGATGAAAAGATGCATGAATGGCTAAAGAGGAAAGGGAAAGAGGAGAAGACTGAAGAGTAAATGGGAGTCAGGTTGTTTAACGTAGGTTCAGTCCAGGGGGATGGCGGGATGAAAGGATGTGTTGGAGTGCAAGTTCCCATCTCCGCAGTTCAGAAGGACTGGTGTTGGGTGGGAAAAGCCAAATGGCACATACGGTGTAACAGGTTCCTAGGTCCCTAGAATTATGCTGAAGGGCATGCTCCGCTACTGGGTATTGGACATCTCCTAGGCAGACAGTTCGTCTGTGTCCGTTCATGCGCTCAGCCAGTTTAGTTGTTGTCATACCAACGTAAAAGCCTGTGCAGTGCAGGCATGTCAGCTGATAAATGACATGTGTAGTTTCACATGTGGCCCTGCCTTTAATTGTGTATGATTTACCAGTAGCGGGGCTGGAGTAGATGGTTGTGGGGAGATGCATGGGGCAGGTTTTGCAGCGGGGTCCGTTACAGGGGTAGGAACCGCTGGGTAGAGAAGGTAGTCTGGGAATATTGTAGGGTTTAACAAGGATGTTACGGAGGTTAGGGGGGCGACGAAAGGCAACTCTGGGTGGTGTGGGGAGAATTTTGTCAAGGGATGATCTCATTTCAAGGGTTGACTTGAGAAAGTCATATCCCTGGCGGAGTAATTTATTGATGTGTTCGAGGCCAGGATAATATTGGGTGACAAGGGGGATGCTTCTGTGTGGTCTGAGGGTAGGAACATTGTTGTTGAACGGGGAGGAATGTATTGCTCGAGAGATCTGTTTGTGGACAAGGTCTGCAGGATAGTTGTGGGAGAGGAAAGCACTGGTCAGGTTATTGGTGTAATTGTTGAGGGATTCGTCACTGGAGCAGATACGTTTGCCACGAATACCTAGGCTGCAGGGAAGGGAGCGTTTGATGTGGAATGGATGTCAGCTATCAAAGTGAAGGTACTGTTGTTTGTTTGTGGGTTTGATATGGACACAGGTGTGGATGTGAGCTTCAACAAGATGAAGGTCAACATCCAGGAAGGTGGCTTGGGTTTTGGAGAAGGACCAGGTGAAACTCAGATTCGAAAAGGAGTTGAGGTTATGGAGAAAATTAAGGAGTGTTTCTTCACCATGAGTCCAGACCACAAAGATGTCATCTATAAACCTATACTAGGCCAGGGAAAGCAGCTGTTGGGTCTTCAGGAAAGCCTCCTCCATGCGACCCATGAAGAGGTTGGCATAGAATGGAGCCATCCTGGTTCCCATGACCGTTCCCCTGATTTGTTTGTAGGTCTGGCCTTCAAAAGTGAAGTAATTATGAGTGAGGATGAAGTTGGTAAGTGTGATAAAGAACGAGGTTTTTGGAAGATCTTCGGATGGGCGTTGGGAGAGGTAGTGTTCAAGGGCACACCCAGGGTTCTTTGCCCTTGAGCACTACCTCTCCCAACACCCATCCGAAGATCTTCCAAAAACCTCGTTCTTTATCACACTTACCAACTTCATCCTCACCCATAATTACTTCACTTTTGAAGGCAAGACCTACAAACAAATCAGGGGAACGGCCATGGGAACCAGGATGGCTCCATTCTATGTTAACCTCTTCATGGGCCGCATGGAGGAGGCTTTCCTGAAGACCCAACAGCTGCTTTCCCTGGCCTGGTATAGGTTTATAGATGACATCTTTGTGGTCTGGACTCATGGTGAAGAAATACTCCTTAATTTTCTCCATAACCTCAACTCCTTTTCGAATCTGAGTTTCACCTGGTCCTTCTCCAAAACCCAAGCCACCTTCCTGGATGTTGACTTTCATCTTGCTGAAGCTCACATCCACACCTGTGTCCATATCAAACCCACAAACAAACAACAGTACCTTCACTTTGATAGCTGACATCCATTCCACATCAAATGCTCCCTTCCCTACAGCCTAGGTATTTGTGGCAAATGTATCTGCTCCAGTGACGAATCCCTCAACAATTACACCAATAACGTGACCAGTGCTTTCCTCTCCCGCAACTATCCTGCAGACCTTGTCCACAAACAGATCTCCCGAGCAATACATTCCTCCCCGTTCAACAACAATGTTCCCACCCTCAGACTACACAGAAGCATCCCCCTTGTCACCCAATATTATCCTGGCCTCGAATAGATCAATAAATTGCTCCACCAGGGATATGACTTTCTCAAGTCAACCCCTGAAATAAGATCATCCCTTGACAAAATTCTCCCCACACCACCCAGAATTGCCTTTCGTCGCCCCCCTAACCTCCATAACATCCTTGTTAAACCCTACAATATTCCCAGACTACCTTCTCTACCCAGCAGTTCCTACCCCTGTAACTGACCCCGCTGCAAAACCTGCCCCATGCATCCCCCCACAACCACCTATTCCAGCCCCGCTACTGGTAAATCATACACAATTAAAGGCAGGGCCACATGTGAAACTACACATGTCATTTATCAGCTGACATGCCTGCACTGAACAGCCTTTTACATTGGTATGACAACAACTAAACTGGCTGAGCGCATGAACGGGCACAGACGAACTGTCCGCCTAGGAGACGTCCAATACCAAAACCTGGGTTGTGAGTAACTAAATCCACTTTCCCTTCTTCCCTTTCTTGCTCCTCTTTCTTTCCTGATGAAGGAACATTTATTCCGAAAGCTAGGAATGTAAATTTTCGGTTGTTTTTTGTGTATCTATCGGCTGTACTGAGCTGAGGTAAGTACTGGCCAGCCCCTCTATCTCTTTGTTAGTATTTGTTTCACATCTTTATATGAGATTTTCCATTAATTATTTAGACACCATTCATTTTGTGCTACTCATGTCCTGACTGGCCCTCCTGTCTCCACTATGTAGGAAACTCTACACTCACAACATATTTTGTATACTCATGCAGTCTTTAGTTTGTTGACTGCATCCCTGGTGTAACCTACCATGTTGTGCGTCATGTGGCTGCTGCGGAAAATTAGTTTGAAACCTTGTCGGAGACGACATTGCCTGGTCATTCACTGACACCCTCCATATATGGTAAGTGCTCTACTGGAAGCTTCTCGTCCTTGCCCCTCTTTCCTCGTTTCATTTCAGATGGCATTGGTTGCCTTTCTTATAATATTGCTGTCATAACCATTGCTGCTAAACATGTAGTGTAGCTTCCTCAATTCTTCTTTGCTCTTGTTAGTGTCTCTTACATGGTATGCACAGGTAGTCAACAAGTGCAGAACTGAATACTTCTGAGCTGGGTGATGGTGGCTCTCCATGTGCAGGTACCAATTTGTTTGAGTCAGCTTCCAGTACACTTACCATCCACAGTTTTGGACAAGGAGATATACAGAACTGTGACTGGTACACTAGGATACAAAGTGAAACAGAAGCCAACCCAAAACAAATCAGTACCTGCATGCTGACAGCCACCATCACTCAGCTCAGAATCCATTCAGCTCTGCACACACTGACTACCAGTCCCTGTCAGATAAGTGACACTAAAAGCACCAAAGAAGAATTGAAGTAGTTACACCACCCATTTTGCATCAACAATTATGACACGAATGTTGTAAGGAACATGACCAAGGCCAAGCAAAATAAACTGATAGAAAAAAAGGAAGAGAAGCTTCTGCTAGTGTACTTACCACACGTGAATGGCATCAGTGAATGGCTAGGCAACATCTTCTGTCAACAAAGAGTCAAACCTATTTTCCACAGCATCCACAGGACCCACAGCATCATAGGTTCCACCAGGGATGAAGTCAACAAAATAAACATTGCAGAAGCATATGAATTATGTTGTGAGTGTGGAGCTGCCTACATAGGGGAGGCAACAAGAACGTTATCACACAAGTACCAGAACCTGAATAGTTGTGCGATTAGTACAGCATAAGAAATCGACTATAGTGGAACACCACTATCACTGTGGACAACCTTTATTGTTCCAGGAAGCCCATGTGCTGGCAAAAACGTCATAAATGTGACAAAGCAAAATTCGAGAGTTGCCTGAAATTATTTAACACCAAATAACATTAACAGAGTGGATGGCTATAAGTTTATGCCATCCTGGATGTCAGCTATCCCTGTCCAGGAGGCCATGAGTGGTTGCAGAGCAAAAGCCTCACTGGACACGGATGTGACACTCTAACCAAGCACCTACATGGGAATTGCCACTGCATTTTCATACATACCAGGAAGAAAACATGCCCACCAGGTGCCAAGAGCTGATTTGCTGTCACCAATTACTGACAAGTTGGCTAGCCCACAAATATCTTCTTTCCTGCCTTCTCCCAATAGGTCTTGACTAGCCTATTATATTCTAAGGCCAATAATAAAAGTTCACAAATGTGACGTACTGACACCAATCATCTGCTATAAATAGAGCCACCCTTCCTCCACCAAAACAGGTCTTGCCATGAGGAAGGCCACTCTAATATGGTCAAAAAATTAGTTTTGCAGATTGTAATTAATATATTTTATACAAAGATATGGTACAATACCTTGAAGAATTTAAATCGACAGACAGGAAAAATTTATTTATACTTTAAATGCAGTATTACACTGTATATGAGTTATGGTAGTTTGTAATGTGCAGACTAAAGCACCTAACTGCATAAGCAAGACAACACAGGAATAAAATGATCAATCCAGTGCCAGAAGAACTCAAAGACAATAAGAGAAAGCAACTATTTTCGAAAAATAACTTGGGAACATTAGCAATGAAAAGGAAATCCTAATGTACATGTACACACAACACCACAGCAAAAATAGAAGTAGAGTGACAGAGAATGGGATTCACATTTTCAATCTGCTCTGGCAAATAATGCCCCAATTCAAGTTAGCAGATTAAAATATCATCTGAATGAGTCTGGGAAACAAATTAAGAGAGGCTCTGAGTGTTTACAGAGCTACATAGGTTATCTGATTATTCCTTTCCAGTAATACATTCTCATGTGAACAGAAAAGAATAATAAATTGTACACATACCATCAGTTACACTAGATTTTCCATGTATTTGGGTCATCTTCAACTAAAACTTTGACTGACAGAATCACTCATTAATTGCTGAAAAGAGCACAATATTGTACTCACACACATGTAGATACAACAGAACCAGAGAAAAAGGGATAAAAGAACTACTCCTGTGAAGTAAAAACAGATTTGGTTAAAGAAATCCTATGTAAAGTAGATACTACAAAATGTGTGCCTTCAGAAAATGAATATACATCCACTCTGATTTACTATGTGTGCCTCTGCTGTAGAGAAAGAGAAATACTTGCATATCATGCCATCACTAAGATACTTTCTTCAAGGCTGGTATTATTAAGTTCTACTTCCAACAGTTAATTAGTTACTTTTTCAAAAGCAAGTATACATTGCAATAATTCATACAGGTATTATTATCTCAATTATTTTTGAGCTGTCACTTGGAATATAAAATAACAACTTCAATCAAACAAACATCAAATCCAATGTCAAGCTAAAATGGCCAACAATGACTTTTGACATACATACCTTGTAAAATATTGTTCCTCAATCTTATTTGTGGTACAGTGAGAAAAGGATCTGTTTCATGTTATACACTTCCATTAGTAATGAAAATGAATAGTGATTCAGGACAACATATCTTCATTATTTGGAAATGTGGTCCATATTTTTACTATTCAAAATTACTGTATGCAGACTAGATGTAATGAAAAATTGTTAAAGGTGTATCAGTGTTTTGAAATGTCAGTATTTACAGTTAATGGTTTGACATACTTTATATTAACATATTTACAACATCAGTTTTCATTGTTATCCATGTACTTATAGGACACTACCATAAATAAAAAATTCTTTAGGATAGCAATGAACAACCAACGTCATGCATGAAAATAAAATGATTTTGCAGGTACATGCAATGTAAAGAGACAAGTAATTCTCCAAGAATTTCAACAATAATGTGAGGAATGAAAGAACCATAAATCAACTAAATAAACAACATTAATCTGATCATTGTGCGTATCTAATTTTTTTATACATAATCGGTAAAGTTACCCAACACTTTTTAATATAACCAGTATCCAGAAAGATATGTATCAGAGTGTAATTACTGTTTACTTTATTAGAACATTTGTATATTTTAAAATAGCCTTATTGCATAAAATGCAGCGCAAGAAGAGAGCATTTTTACACTTCTCAGAAAATTATATTTCGACAATCTACTGTGGTAAGTTTTAATTTCAAACTTCGAGAAGTTCCTTAAAATTTGAAAGCCTTCATTACATTTAAAGAAACTCTTCTCCACTTTTCATCATGTGACAAGTAGCCAAAATTCAATTTTTGGTTTTCAGTGGATAAGTGTGGGGAAGTCAGAAAATATCTTCCAGTACATTTTAATGACATATAGCAAGGAAAAACTAATTTCATGATGTTCTAGCTTAAATATTGGTTACAGTTTCATAACCTCTTTCTTTTCCCATTAATCTGTACTCCTATCTTTATCTCTGGGTGATACCATCTGATCATCCAAACAACTCCTGGTGCTCAAGACTCATCATTTGCTTCTCAAAATATTATTTTCATTTTATATTTCCATTACTCTTCTGTCCACTGCCCACAGGAAAAGAAAGAACATTATAGGCAACTCTCTTCCCAATAATTCCATGAGCAGTAAGCAAACTCACAATTCCTTACATCCTGTGAAAGAACGCTGACAATTTATTACTTAAAAAGTCATATTTCTTGTATTGTTACCAATGAAACTTCCAATGTCTGCACTACAACAGTGAGCAAACAATTGCAAAATTCATACCTATCCAGAAACTAATTGTAATTCAATGAGATCACACAGAATGAAATCTTCAGTTTTCTTGCAAAGTCAGGCTTCAATGATCAATTTCCTCTGTTGTAATCAAGATCCAACCATCATAAATGAACATGTAATGTGTCTATCAACTGGGCAGCATGCATATGCAGAAGTAAAAGAATTTGTATATACAACCACCAATTACATTGATGCTAACAGTGAAGTGATAGTTTTAGCACCACATATCATTTGGAAAAGTAAAAACACAGCGTACCTCTGTGTTGCCACTCAAAATTGAGAGCATGTTCCTATATTCCACTAAGAGTATATCTGCTGTTAAAGTAGCTGTTGTTTTTGTTGTGCATTCTAAGCATAATAGCATTCTCAAGACCAGAAAGATGGTGCAATGAACAAGGTTTACATCTCATCCAACAACTGCTAATTTGTTCAAATCTCAATATATATGTTGTGTCAGTGATTTGCACAATATCCTGATACTGTATGTATGAAGAGACCAAGCTATTTCTGTTCCCACTAGGAGTGTTACAAATCTGGGGAACTCTCAGACCAAGACTGTCTTTTATTGAGCAGAGTGTGCTCTTGGGTTGTCAGAAAATGGGTGACTTTCATATCTACCCATAATGCTTCTATTTTGTTGTTCAACAGACAGTTGAGTTATGGTAGTTTACTTGAATCACCTTGCAAATGTTTCTTGCACAGCATTAACTCAATGTCTTGTTCATTATAGCTTTTCTTTTGGAATATATTCTGCCAATTTTAGAGTGCAGGTGTTCCTCATTAAAAAACTGTTCCAGTTATTTAAATACTGATGCATTCAATATCTGTCAAATCATTGTGTAATTTCGTTATTAGCAGGGGCAAAGTTGCATTTTTATATCTGTGATGTGTAAAGTTGTGTAGTCATGTGCCATTTGTTTATTTCTCTCAAATAGTCTTTGTACGTTACTGACAGTACAGTTAGCCGTCTCCCGCCGAGCAGTGTGTCAGCAGTGTGCAAGTAGCATTACTGCATTTACTAGGCGGTCTTGTATTTTAATAATCGTTTAAATTTTGTGACGAATTGTTTGTTCTCTCTGTAGATTAGCTGAGACATTCTTTACACAACAGTGTTAGCATAGATAGGGGCTGCGCCTGTTGTGTTCGGATGTGGGCCATTTGGCATACCTTCTCTCCCAGCTTCAGGCAGTGTTGGCTTCGGTCACACAGCTTGAGGCTGTTGCCAATGGGCATCATTGTGGGTGTCTGGATGGGGGTTTGTCGGGGATGGCCAGCTCGTTCCATGCATCCCCCGATCGGACTATGGCCATGGCTGCCTGGGATAATGCTGACATTGAGGCTGACCCCTCTACCATGGTGGAGGGGACGAAAGACATTATGGAGGGCTGAACGGAAGGCCTCTGCAGTTTGTCTGATGAATTGGTTTCAGGATCTGTCTCCAGCTGATACTGATCTTCGGCCGGACATGGCTGCACGTCCTGTTCCAGAGGTTGCCCCTCAGTCTGCATGCTCTGGGTGGTCGCAGAGGGTGGGCTTACTGGTAGTTGGGAGCTCCAAAGTCAGGCACGTAATGGGGCCCCTTAGGGTTATGGCTGCAATGGAGGGGAAGAAAACCAGTGTACCGGGGGGAGTCATTCCAGATGTGGAAAGGGTCCTTCCGGATGCCATGAAGGGTACAGGGTGCACCCATTGCAGGTGGTCGATCATGTCGGCACTAATGATGTGTGCCACTATGGATCGGAGGAAATCCTCTCTGGCTTCTGGTGGCTATCTGATTTGGTGAATACTGCCAGTCTCACTAGCAGGATAAAAGCAGAGCTCACCCTCTGCAGCATCGTCAACAGGACTGACTGCGAACCTTTGGTACAGAGGTGAGTGGAGGGTCTGAATCAGAGGCTGAGACGGTTCTGCGACCGTGTGGGCTGCAGATTCCTCGACTTGCACCATAGTGTGGTGGGGTTTTGGGTTCCGCTGGATAGGTCAGGAGTCCACTACACACAGTAGGTGGCTACATGGGTAGCGGGGGTTGTGTGGCGTGGACTGGGCAGTTTTTTAGGTTAGATGGCCTCAGGCAAGTACAGAAAGGGCAACAGCCTCAAAGGGTGCGGATCAAAATCAGCACATGTGGGGACAACTAGCAATCGGTATTGTAATTGTAAACTGTCGAAGCTGCATTAGTTAAGTACTGGAACTTCAAACGGTGATTGAAAGCATCAAAGCTGAAATCATTTTAGGTACAGAAAGCTGGCTGAAGCCAGAGATAAATTCTGCCGAAATTTTCACAAAGGCACAGACGGTGTTTAGAAAGGATAGATTGCATGCAATCAGTGGTGGCGTGTTTGTTGCTGATAGTAGTAGTTTATCCTGTAGTGAAATAGAAGTGGATAGCTCCTGTGAATTATTATGGGTAGAGGTTATATTCAACAACTGAGCTAGGTTAATAATTGGTTCATTTTACCGACTTCTCGACTCAGCAGCATTAGTGGCAGAACAACTGAGGGAAAATCTGGAATACATTTGACATAAATCTCCTCAGCATGTTATAGTCTCAGGTGGAGGTTTCGATTTACCAGA